>NC_056730.1:469640868-469743368 GCF_019279795.1 Protopterus annectens
AGGAAGCAGCTGGTGAAGAGTCAGCATTTTGAATTTTGGAATCACCAGAAAGGTGTTTAGAATAGAAAGGTCCATGATAGGACGCCATGTACTGCCTTTTCTGGCTACCAGGAAAAGTCTCAAATAGAAACCTTATCCCTTTTCCTCTGCTGGTACCAACTGAATAGCCCCCATGTTTAAGAGAGACAGCACCTGATTTTGGGCCTCTGCCCACTGATTTGGGGGTAGAACTGGCCACCCGCTTGGTGTTGGTAATGTGTGGAAATTAAATCTGTATCCTTGGGACACTATTTAAAACCCATTTGTCCTGGGTAATGAGTTCCCAGTTTTTGGCCTGCAGACCAATCTTTCCGCCTAAAGGGTGCATTCAGTTGGGAAGTGCTTGGAAATTTTAAAAGCAAGTCATTGAGACGGTTTTCCATAGGGGGAGTCTTAATGCTCCCAGTTTGGGTGAGGAAACCCCCAATGCCTAGTCTTGTTCGTCCCTTGGGACTGAAACCTGGGGTTTCTACTGTGTCTGGGTTTGGCTGGAGAAGACCTGGAGGGGGCTGGAAAGGACACATTTTTAGAGGGCCAGTGCCTACTAAATCTAGGCAGCTAAACTTGTAAGAAATCTTTACCAGTCTGCATAGATTTAGCTTTATCTTCCATCTTTTTAAGAACTTCCTCAGCCTTGTTGCCAAACAGGCGGTCCTAATTTGAGGGAGCATCCAACAATTTAGCTTTAACATGATCAGGCAAAGATTGCTCCGTAAGCCAAGCATGCCTTCTGAGCACAGACCCAGTAACAGCAGCCCTGCAAGAGGCCTCTAATGAATCAAATCCATATTGCAAAGTATGTTTTCCAACCTGTTCAGCAGAATGCATTAAATCCTGTAAATCTTTAATTTTCAGCGCAGTCAGGAATTAACATCATTTTCTGTTTAAGCAATCCAATAACATGTTGTTGATACTTTAACATATGAAACTGGCAGTTTAAAGCCCTAATGGCCAAGGATGCAGAAGTGAAAACTTTCTTACTCCATCTATCCAGTGCCCTGGAGTCTCTATCAGATGGGGTAGTATTTTTAGTAGTAGAAGCCTTAAATGCCTTTGGGTCCCTGTGAATGTCTCTGGATCTGCAATAGGATTTTTAAGAAGGAACTTGCGAGAAACAGGAACCCTGTAATATCGGTCAGGTTTTCTGGGAGCAGGAGGCAAAGAATCAGGGGCCAAACTAGACTCTGAAAAGGAATCATCAACAATGTCTAGTACAGGAGGTATAGCTAAAGGCCTATGCAAAGGCAGGAGTAAGAAATCCCTAAGCCTCTTTTTTGAATCAGAAAAATCCTGGCTTTCCCAGTGGAAATGCTCCCTTAGAGTATGCAAGGCTTCACCAAAAGAAAAATCCTTTGGAGGGGAAGCAGAGGGAATAGAATCCTCTGCATCAGAATCCTCATAAGTAGATGAGGAAAATCCAGATAATCAGAAGAATCAGAAAAAAATCAGAATCCTGTTTAGAAGATTCATAAACAACTTCAGTCCTAGGTCTCTTAGAAAGGGGGGTGGCTTCCCCTGATTAGAGTTATAAGATCTTCAGTCATTTTTATCATTTGTGTTTTAGTCATAGAGGCCTGAGCATGCGGCCTGGGCATCGGTTTCTTAGGCATGGTTCGAGATTTTGGTCTAAATGAAGGAGGCGTCTGTTTAATATCCAAGTCCGTAGGCCTGAATACACCCTCAGAAGCCAGTGCCTGCACAGCGGCTCCAGACCCATCCAAGGTAGAGACAATCGCAGGTTCCACAGATGAAGCATCTCGCGGCATACCGGACTCCGAATGGGTCTCAGTAGAGGCCTGAGAGTCAGAAGCAGCGGGTATCAGGGGCTGCGAAAGTGCCTCTGAGTACTGGTGAACTGGCAACCGACTTAGGATAAGCGTCATCGGCAGCTTTGGACCTTGACGGCCTGTCTCTGTCTTTATCTTTGTGTTTTTTTCAGAATCCCAGTAGTCTGATGGCTAACGGATGACATTTCTGGATAATTAAACAGAGAACCAAAATATTTAGAAGCGAAAATATTCCAACGATGGATAGTGCGCTGTTTAAATTAAGCACAAAACCAACAGCAAGGTACATCGTGGTCAGGGCCTAGGCAAGGAATACAGTACGAATGAAAATCTTTGTGAGGTATTTGCTTTCCACAAGTAAATTATTAACTTTTACTGACATCATTAAGGAGCAAGAAAAAGTTTCTCCAACGGAGTACTTAGCTTTAGTTGAAGACTTCGGTTCTGAAACTCGAAAATGCAAATTTCAGGAGTCGGTCGACTGGCACTTGCGAACTGCTTCTGCTTCGGGCACCGCACAGCAAGAAAGACTGCTGTAATGGCATCGGCTGCATGTTTTATACCCCTGACGACCTGACGTCATGGAAGAAGGGACAGCAACCGACGCAGGACTCAAGACTTTATTAATCAGGCTGACCGAGTGCTACTGCACGCAGATAACCCAAATGTGATGACTGCAGCAGTGAAACACGAAGAACATCATGCCTCAGATCTTGTTTGCTGCCAATTATACCTGCAAAGCAGTAAGAAAGGGTAGTGCAACAGAAACTTAAACAAAGGAAACATTAGTTATGCAAAATCTTATCATAACCATAGATGTCCTTCTCTTCTATGTTTCAACCTCTGAAACTGGCGTTCGGAACAAGTAATGAAAAAGTTAACCAGCGACACCTGAACGCAAACTCGCTACCACTCGTAACAATATTGCCAACAGAAATTATGTAAATCCAACACCACGAAGTATAAAACCAGATTTAATGTGAGAAAGTTAAGCGCTTTCACTCGCATATAGCGAGCTTCATCAGAACAATGTTACAGCAAGTGAAAAACATTTAAATAACCAATTTTTGGCGCCAAATAAATCTTAAAGCTGTATACATTATATATCTTACCTATCGTCATTTATACTCATTTATATTGCTATTATAATAAAAATACAAATACATGTCCAAGGGTCAGCTTCCGGTGATTTCTCCTGTCCACCTGGTGAATATGGGCATACTGGGGCAATGCAGCAATTGCCTCATGTACACAGACAACCCTCTCCTCCTACCACCCAACACTACAACCTGTGAGAGATGCACTTACATAGCCAAAATGGAAACAAAGCTCTCTCCACCCAAGATTGTGCTAAACAGTCAAGAGGAGACGGTTAACACCCACACTACACCTCAAGCAACACATAGCCCTTCTAAACCCGCACCACCGACACCCACATATAGCAACACTAAATCCACATATGCAGAGGCCCTTAACTGCAACCTGCCCAAGCAACAAAGACTTCTGAAGCTGAAACGCAAACAAACACCAATCACAACCAATGTGTCACATAGTTCACAACACCAGTGTGCCACCCAGCAACAGCCCCTAAGGCAAGACAATGTACCCAACACTTTAGTCATAGGTGCCTCTATAGTCCGGCACACTGATGTCCCTCTCACCAGGTTGAATAAGGAGAAAATTACAGTCAGCTGCCTGTCGGGTGCCAGGATCCGCCACATAACGCATGCACTCAAGTCATTCCACAACAAGTACAAATATGACTCTGTCATTGTCCATGTTGGAGTGAATGACTTGAGACGTACCTCCCTGGACTACATGAAAAGAGACATGGAAGACCTCTCGGATCATGTGGCCCAGGCAGGTATGACCCTAGCCCTGAGTAACATCCTGCCTTCGCCCAGAATGATACCACAATATAAGGATAAAATGATTGACTTCAACAATTGGCTAAGCTTATGGTGTCATTCAAAGGGGATCCAGTATCTGTCTGCCTGGGATGACATGATTGACAGACCACAATGCTTTGCCAGAGATGGTCTGCACCTGTCGCCCCTGGGATTCAGGTTACTGGCTAAGGCTCTTGCCACCCCTATAGTGCCTTTTTTAGGCAAACTTCAAAGGACAAAACCACCACCGTTAACAGGTACAAGCATGCAAAATCTGAAGGTAATGCTACTCAATGCTAGAAGTCTAAACCTCAAAATGCACTCTCTCGAGGCAGTCCTAAAAATGGAGAACATCGATATCTGTGCAGTAACTGAGACCTGGTTCAAGGCTCCAGAGAGCACACCTGCAATACCAGGCTACAACTCTTACCACACTTTTCGGCCACCAAACCAGGACCGAAACACTAAAGGTGGAGGAGTGTTAATATTCACCAAGGATATTCACACCACCAGGCTAGTTGGCCAACACAATGTGTCTGAAATTCTCCAAGTGCAACTAACACTAGGTAAGACTGCAATCCAAATTGTAGCTTGCTACAGATCCCCCACCATACCCCAAGATTCTCACTACACCTTTCTAAACATACTGGAAAATATTAAGATAGAACCAAACACCCTAATACTGGGTGATTTTAACTATCCTGCCATTAACTGGGAAAACTACTCATGTCCCAACACCTTTAACGGTTCTTGGAATTCATAAATTCCAACCCTGGATCAACTAATCCATAGTCCCACCAAGGGCTCCAATATCCTAGACCTGGTCATTACCAACATGGGAAATCAATGCTCCATACCTATGGTCATCCCCTCGTTAGTCAGGTCTGACCATAAGCTAATCACCCTTAACATCCACATCCCACCCCCCAGTAAAGAAACCACCATAAAAAACTTCTCCAAAGCCAACTTCATGCTACTCAAGTCAGAAGTGACAAACTTCATGACACCTATGCAGATGGGAACTGAAAGTTCAACTGCTGAATCCTACACTAAGGCACTGTACGAGCACATCCACTCATGCATGAATCGTGCCGTGCCATCCCAAATAGAACCAAAATGCTCTCATCCAAAAAAAGGAAGCCAATCTGTTGGTCCCCTGCCATAAACAAACTTTACAACAAAAGGAAGAAACTTTTGCAGAAAAGAGGAAATTCCCAGGATGCAAAAAACTCCCTTACTAGCCTCAGTAAGAAACTGAGATGCCTCATAAAATCCTCCAAAGCTAGTTACGAAAATAAAATTGCCAAAGATTCCAAAGACAACCACAAAGCATTCTATAACTACGTCAAGAATCTAAATGGCAATGCTCAGATCTGCTCTGAGCTAAAACAGAATGGCATTAAATATACTGATCCGAAGGATATTGCCAATATCCTGGCAGATCGATTCAGTGCCAACTTCACCCCCTCTCACCCCTAAATGGCCCATCTCAATACCGAAGATTGCCAAATTCCAGTAATAACAGCCACACAGGTACAAAACGCACTCTCTAAAGCCAAGAATACAGCATCCATGGGACCAGATGACATCCCGGGCTGTGTACTACATGAACTACAATATGAACTGGCACCTCACCTAAGTGTCATGTTTAATCATAGCCTCACCTCAGGTTTCGTGCCCACTGAGTGGTGCAGAGCTACAGTTATCCCAATCCACAAGGGCGGATCCACATTGGATCCCGGAAACTACCGTCCCATCAGTCTGACAAGCCTTATCTGCAAGGCCATGGAGCGTATTATCATGGAACTTATAAACAAAGACATTGGCAACCTTCAAACACTGGACCATACCCAGTTTGGGTTTGTGAAGGGTCGATCTCGTCTCCTGAACCTGACTGACTTCTTTGAATCAGCCTCCAGAGCCACTGACAAGGGTAAGGTGGTCCACACAGCCTATCTAGACCTTGCCAAGGCCTTTGACACCATCCCCCACTCTGGAATCATAGATAAACTTAGTAAGTTGGGCATTAATCCCTATGTCACCCAATGGGTTGCTAAATGGCTTACTAATAGAACCCACACTGTAAAAGTAGCAGACTCCAAATCCAGCTCCAGACAAGTGACAAGTGGAGTACCTCAGGGTTCAGTCCTGGGGCCGCTCTTGTTTGGCATCTACTTCTCTGAAGTACAGGTCAACACTAAGGGACTCTGGCTAACAAAGTTTGCAGATGACTGCAAACTGGGAGCCATTATTGAATCCCCAAATGATGTGGATACTCTACAAAATGGCCTTACAGAAACAGATGCTTGGTGCCAGAGCCATGGGCTCAAGCTCAATGCCAAGAAATGTATTGTTATCCCTTTGGGAAAAAAAACATGTATCCATGAATTACCATATAGGTGGCAGTACACTAAACACAGAAAGTGTGATAAGAGACTTAGGGACACAGGTGGACAGTGGTCTCATCTTCGATAACCACATCGCCACAACAGTCAGGAAATCCTTCTATGTGGCACACCTCATCACGAAGGGCTTTTCATCCAGAAAAAAGGAGGTCTTGTCCCACTGTACTCATCCCTCATTAGACCCATTATAGAATACAACGCCCCATTTGGTATGTACCTCTCAAGACATCTGCAACAACTGGAAAGGCCTCAGAAATACCTCACTAAAAGAATCACAGGCCTAAAGCAGATGCCCTACGCTGACCGCCTTAAAAAACTCCAGCTATACTCTGTCGCATATAGTCTACTCAGAGGCGATTTCTGCTTAACATACAAGGCCATGTCAAACCCAGAGCTGTTGGACATGCTACACTTAAAGAAATCCCAATCCCTCAGAGCTACACGCTCCAGGGATCTAAACCTTGTCATCACAATAAACAAAACATACTGGAGGGATAGGTTCCTGACCCAGAGACTCCCCAGACTCTGGAATAGATTGCCCATACATGTCAAGCAGAGTGCCTCTTTGGACCTCTTCAAGAGGAACCTTGACAATTGGATGGGAGAAAGGAAATTCACCCCAAGGATCACGTCAGTCGCCCTGCTAGACAGGGGTCCAGGAAAGTAAATAATGTGGGAAGAAATAGCCAGGGAATTGTTAAAGCTAGGCTTGTATAGGCCCTAGGGCTGATAGCCTAGTACCAACCTATGAACCTATATGGTATTAAATACCAGTAAATTAACTATTTCGTACATTCTGTTGAATTAAAAAACATAAAAATATATATAATTGTGAATAGTTATGAAATACAGAAATTAAATAAATCTCCCTAATAAATATTTTAACTATCTAATTCCAATATGGGTTTAACAGAAATGAATTCATTTAATTCTGGGGGTGTCAAAGCGTCAGTTAACAATTGCCACCAAAACTCTCTATAAGCTAAACATTTCTTGATGTTACCTCCTCTGGGATTCATTGTAACATTTTCTAATATACCAAATTTAAAATAATGTTCATCACCCTGATTCATTATATGTTTATAAAGTGCGTTTTTAGTGTCCTTGGTTGTAATACTGTACAAATGTGAATAAATTCTTTCTTTAAATTTTCTCTCAGTCTTTCCTATATAATAGGATGGGCATGACATACATTTAGCAAGGTAAACAAGCATACTGGTATTACAATTACCATGTTTAAAGGTAATTTTAGTTTTGCTGATGTTATTCAAAATAATATATTTCTCCTCATTTATCACATAGCATTGATGGCATGCCCCACATTTAACAGCATGTCCAAGTTCCTTTCTCAAACCTTCATTACCATGTTCAAGTAGTTCTTTTAAATTACTACCCATTTTATATACAAAAAAAGGTTTAGATCCTAAAATATCAATTATTTCTTGGTCTGTTAAAAAAATGTGCCAATTCCTACTCATAATGGCTTTGATTTGATTACTATAGGCGCCAAATTCAACGATACAAGCTCTATTATATATATTTTTTTCATTTTAGTAATAATTTTGTTTGTCGGTTCCAAGTTCTGTTTCTTATTTAAACCCAATAGGGGTATGTATTTCTTCCCCCATTCACTTATAACATATGAATTAATGTCCTCCATCATACCATGATCGTAACCACGTTCCTTAAATAAATTGTTAATGTATTTTACCTCATCTAACATGTCAGTGTATTTTGATGTCATTCTAATCGCTCTAATGCACTGCCCCTTATAAATATTGTATTTCAATTTTCTTGGATGATTGCTATGAAAATCCAGATATGAATTAATGAACGTAACTTTTCTGTGAATATTGGATTTGAAACTGTTACCCTCACTAGTAATGTACGTATCTAAATAAGCCACACCTGTGTAATTGTATTCGGTGGTAATTTTTAAAAAATCACTACTACTGTTAAGATAATCTACAAAATGTAAAAAAGAGTTTTAAGTCCCCCTTCCATAAGATGTAAATATCATCCAGGAATCGCAAGTAGTATTTTATGTTAACTACATGTTCACCTTTAAAAATTTTTTCCTCCTCCAATCCAACATTACCAGATTGGCGTAGATGGGGGCACATGCTGCCCCCATAGCTACACCTTTGGTCTGTCTAAATATCTCTCCTTCATAGTAAATGAAGTTGTTTTCAAGTACTAAGCTCATTAGTTCAACAATTAGGCAAATCCTGTCCCAACTATGTTTAGTATATTTTCTGATGCTATTCGTAAAGGCCTCAAAATTCCTTGAGTAGGTGGAATACATGTGAACAAATCTATCACGTCTATAGAAGTAAACAATAACCCTTCGCTTTCTAAATTCACCGGGAAGTTCATTAAAAACTCCCATGAATCCTTTGCTAAATGTTTGATTTCAGCATAGATTGGTTTAAGTATATTATCTATTACCACACCCAAAGGAAATGTCTGATTTGCTTCCCGATATTATAGGTCTAAAAGGGGAATCTACTAAGTTCTTATGAACCTTGGGTATTTCTACTATGGTTGCCATAACTGGGTGTTCAACTACCAAAAATTTATACATTTCTTCAGTTATCCTGTACTCTAATAAATATTCTTCTAAATACATGTCAATTTTCCTGTATGCAATATGGGCCTCATTCATAGAGGCCACTGTGTAGTTACCTGGACTGTGTAAGATTTCATGCATAATGGAACTATAAGCTAAAGAGTCGTATATCACGATCCCTCCACCTTTATCAGATTTCATGACTCCTATTTTGTGATTAGATCTTGATTCATCCAAAATTTTGATTTCTTCATTAGATAAATTGTTTTTATTTTTTTTCTTTCTAGCTTTGTTGTTAAACTGATAAATTTCCCTAGTAACCATTTTGTCATACATCTGAACATTAACATTATTTACAGGTATAAAGCTACTTTTCTTTTTAAATATTTCCTGTTTAGCATCCATAGAATTCTTATTTTTAAACATAAGTGCTAAATTTAATTTTCTGACATATTGCTTGAACTCACTTAAACAGTCCACTATCCTGAACTGAGTAGTGGGTACAAATTTCATCCCCTTAGAAAGTAGGCTAAAGTGAGCTCTTTCCAAGTGTATGTCACTGTAACTGAATATATTGAAATTTTTGAAATCACTTAATATCCCATTTTGTACAATTGAATCTCCCATAGTCTCATCAAAGACATTTATGTTAATATTATCTAATAGTATGTTATCTGCCACCTGTTTGGTGGTTGAAAATTCTTCTTCTTCCATTTCCCCCCTGTTGTCCATTTGTTGAAATTCCCGTTTTGATATAACTGATAAAAATTTTCTTCATCTAATACTTGGGAATGAATATTTGTGTTCCTATTGGGTTCAAAATCTTTATCCTGCTGCTCCCCCCATTTGTATGTGTCTAATCTTTTGTATTGTTCTGTATCCCTAAGTAATTTCTTGTTTTTTCTGTCAAACGCCTTTTGTGCTCTAGTTTCAGCTGTCTCAAATTGCTTAAAATATAGTTTGTCCCACTGAGGGAATGCTAAATCCTGTAAAATTAACTCATTGATTGTTTCAACCTCACAAATTAATTTACATAACTTCATATCATTGTATTTCATCAATAATTTCATAAATTCTATTCCAAATGAATCAAATAATAAATTAAAATCATGTTTGACTTCCTTAGTAATTTCTATACCCATAGGTAATTTATAAAATCTCAGCCCCATAAGAACTATTTTCAAAGACATACAATGTGTTAAATAAGCATTATCCAATTTCACGGCATTAATCATATTCAATTTTTTACCAAACGTGAAAATAATGTCTTTCAAAGTTCCTTTAACCTTTATGATGGTCATTTAATTGCACTTCACTTAATTTGTCAAAATTGCAGTCCTTTCCAAAAAATTCTTTCAAAGCAAGATCCTTCTTGCGTTCATGTGCGTTAATTGATTTGTTATATTCTTTGCTAGACTTAGGTACAGTACCTTTGTCGTTGTTGCCACTTGCAAACGCTTAGGCGTATGTCTGAGCTGTCTGAGTATACTTTGGTCTAGCACCTGTTCTTTTGGCTTCTTCCGTTAAATTGCCAAAAGAAAAGTCAAAAGTAAAATCCATAATGGCAGTTTTGTTGTGTTCCAAACGGTCAGATAAAACAGGAAGATCGATGCCTTGAATATGCTCAGATGCTCGACTGGCACTTGTGAACTGCTTCTGCTTCGGGCACCGCACAGCAAGAAAGACTGCTGTAATGGCATCGGCTGCATGTTTTATACCCCTGACGACCTGACGTCATGGAAGAAGGGACAGCAACCGACGCAGGACCCAAGACTTTGTTAATCAGGCTGACCGAGTGCTACTGCACGCAGATAACCCAAATGTGATGACTGCAACAGTGAAACACGAAGAACATCATGCCTCAGATCTTGTTTGCTGCCAATTATACCTGCAAAGCAGTAAGAAAGGATAGTGTAACAGAAACTTAAACAAAGGAAACATTAGTTGTGCAAAATCTTATCATAACCATAGATGTCCTTCTCTTCTATGTTGCAGTATTCCCACATATGGGATCCTCTGCCTTAGGTGACCCAAACGTCTGGCTCATAGATAAAAGCTTAGCCTGGCTACTGTAAAGTGTGTGGGATGTCGCACGCTGGGACCATAAACAGTGGGCCATAAATGTGACGTCAGTACACAGACGTCAGAACTGAATGCCCAGTCAGACAATAGTCTGAGGGCAGCTGAAAAGATGCCATCCAGATACGGGAAACAAAGAAAGGGAGTGGGAAGGCTAAGTTTCAAAGGTGACTTTGAAGTAATGAAAATCCCAACACTTACCAAGAGCCGGTAAAACACACCTAGTCAGCGAAGCGGCAAACGAGATCTGGGTAGTTAACGCCTAGCATCATGGGATATAGGGTTGCCTCGAGCCGGTAAAATTAGCTCTCGAGCTTTAGTAAGTGGCCGAGTCGGAGCCGAAGTTCGGCTCTGAACCCATCCAGCAAGAATGAAGGCGAGATTGACAACTTAACATTCTGTGGTTATGGTAAGATTTTACACAACTGATCCATGTCCTTCTATTCTAATCTCATGTTGCAGTATTCTCATACGAGGGAGAGTACCAAAGCTCTGTCAGACACATGGGTGGAGGAAGAAGTTGTAGTCTCCAAGATTCCATGGAGGATGGCTTTAGCAAATACTGCCCTAGCTCTGGAGAGGTTATCAAATTTATAGTGTTTAAAGTGCGGACAGAGGACAATGTAGCGGCCTCTAGGATGGTGGCTGTATCAAAGCCTTTTGGGAAGGCCCCTGAGGAGGTCATAGCTCTGGTAGAGTGGGATCTCAGTGTGGGGTAACTCTTTACCATGGAAGCAGTAGCAGAAGGATATAGTTTTGGAGATCCAGGAGGATATAGTCTTGTTTGGATACAGCTTTCCCTAGAGCCCTGGTTGGTCTTTTTGACGTCTTTAGTCTTATCCAGATAGAACCTCGGTTGCCTGTGAACATCTAGGGAATGGAGCAACCTCACACTGTCATTCTGTGGTGAAGGAAAGAAGGTGGATAAATTAATAGATTGGTTAAGTGACAGTTCATTGACCACTCTTGGCATGAAGGAAGGGTTAGTGCAAACAGAGATCTTATTTCTTAAGAAAAAGGAGGTAAGGTGGAAAAGCCATGAGTGCTTGTAGTGCTGAGACTCTTCTGGCTGATGCAAGGGCGACAAGCAAAACAGTTTTCCAGACACGCATTTTTAATGTGGCGGAAGGTGCTGGTTCAGAGGGTGCAGTAGTAAAATTTCTCCAGAACAAAATTCAAGTCCCGAGGAGGAGGAAAGTGGTCTGATGTGCAGGACCCCCTTGAGATACAGCTTTACCTCTAATTTGGATAACATGGGTGGATAGAGAGGTAAACAGTCCAAGATAGCTAACAACTGCACTTTCACTGAAGAATATGAAAGTTCAGACTTTAGCAGCTCACACACACAGGCCAAAACCAGAGGTATATCCACCTGAATGGAGGTCTAGTTGCCTTTTAAGATGGCAGGTGGAGAACCTTTTCCATTTTGATAAATGGAATTTCCTTGTAGTAGTTTTCCTGACCTCCTGCAGGGCAGATAGCACATCCTTTGAGTAAAGGCATCTGAAAGGGATCAGAAGTTTATCACCCACCAGGTAAGACTAAGGGTTTGCAGGTGTGGGTTGATGAGGACAACCTTGTGAGGCAACTTGTGGTGACTGCCCTTGGCTAATGATAAAAGCTGGAACTAGTTATGTCTTGGCCAATAGGGAGTCACCAGCAAGATTTTTGGCTTGTCCCGCTGAATTTTCAGCAGGACCTCCTGTATTAGAGGAAAGGGGGGAAGCAAACAGGAATATCCCCTTACAGGAAATTATGAAGGCATCCACTCTCCAGGCTTGTGGTGAGTGGAATCTTGAGCAGAATAGCTGTAATTGTCCAATGTCCTTCTATTCATATGCTGCTGTATCCAATAACAAATCGGGGAGTTTGCCTCTGGTGAACTCTCCTATGTCCAGCCATTATACAAAAGTTAAATTCTGCCGCTAGGGTGTGCGCACCATCCTGTGTCTCTCATTTGGACGTCAGTCGTAAACAGCCGTCGGGTATAAAGCAGACGTCAGCATGCACTGTCTTCTGAACTTTTCTGCCACCTTTGTGCCTGCCAGCTCCAGTCGTTGCTCTTTCGGAAAAAGTGATTTCGCACCATCTGACTTCAGATAAGTACCCATAAATTTTTTTTTTTTTAATTTTTTTTTTTATTTGCTTGCTACTGCTTTGAGTTCATGTCAGTTAGGAAAGGCAAGTGTAGGTGTGGAAGGCAAATTCCACATAAGGACTTTCATGAGCTCTGCCTGTTTTGCTTAGGCCAAGAACACGACCATACCACCTGTAGTTTTTGCCAGGCCTTTGTCCCCAAAACCCTTAGAAGCCACTTAGCAGCACTGAAACTCTACCTAGAGAATCAGAGGCTTAAAAAGTTAGCTTCGTGTATGGATCTGACGTAGAGTTTCTCAGACTAGACTCCATTCAAGAAGGCGAAAAAGTCTAGGTCTGAACTGACTGCTGCACCCTCAACTCCAGCCATACCTCTCGAGGCTAGTGAAGGCCCAGAGTCCGAGATGGAGTCCTCGGATCTTCCTTTGGCAGACAACCCAGAGGAAGCCAGTAAAAACACCAGAAATCACATCCTGGGGAGATCTCAGGTGTCAGATTTGGTCGCCAAAGCGGAACCTACAGTCATAATTTCCAAGGGTCCGCATGGAGTCTCTCAGATTGTTGTGTGAAAGGATATAACATCTGATGTTGTGGAGTGCCGTCCAGCCCTCCTACCCTTCATCGTATCTCCAATTCTTCGCCATCAGAGTCGCATAAAAAGAGAAAACAAAACACTAAGCATATTTCTCATCCTCTGCTACCCCTTCCGTTGAACAGCCTCCAGATTGGCAAGCCTTCAACCAAGGCCTTCTAAATGCCTTCCTGGCCTTACATCAGGGCCAAACCCCTTCTGCCTCTACCCCTAAGGGACCTGCTCTCACCATCTACTCTCGAGAAGAGGATTCATCTGATGATGAATCCCTCACTTATTCTTCCCAAATTGCTTCTCCTCTGGGTTAAGTCTCCCCAGAGGTGGAGTCAAAGACACAGTCTCCCCAGGAGTGAACTTCACCTTTGGTGAGACCATTACATAAATGCAAAATGTCTTCAAGTAGGACAGCACTCAGGTCACCAAGACCCAAAAGAGATATTATGAACTCCTAGCCCCTCTGCCGTACCCCCCCCCCCGTACACCCTGCTGTCCTGGATGCTTCCATGGCCGTTTCAAAAAATACTGAATCTCAGCCCACTGCACCCAAATGCCCAGATAGATTCTATAAGGTCCCTGATAAAGCACAAATCCTGTACAAAGCCCCATCCACAGACCTTTCAGTTATTACTGTGGCTGCTGATAAACCTTCTAAATTACTTCCCTCCACCTCCCTACTGCTCTCAGATACAGACAGCAAACAGATGGAGTGTCTGGGAGGAGAAAAGTATACAACTCTGCCACCTTAGCAGTAAGAGCCATCAACTACCAGATATCTGATGGCAGATGTGGTCAAACAATTGGGGGAGATCCCCAACTCCCAGCCAAAGTCTAAATACCCACTCATTTGAATTCCTGCACCCAAGTAACCAAGCACTAAGTGTAGTTAAGACACCGTAGAAGCTTCATCCAGGACTGCCACCTCTGGATCTGTCATCAGGAGACACACTTGGCTTAGACTGCAGCCGCTCCCTGATGACATAAAATCTAAACTCCTGGATGCTCCTCTAAACAAAAAAAAGACTTGGTTGGTACAACTGCTGCTGACCTCTTCAAGGACCTGCAGACTACAGGCAAGGAACTGCAGGAACAGAGACATTTTTGTCTCCCCAGTCCCATGTTTTCAAAGGAATTATTCTGCTAAAACCTCCTTTGTCAAAACTTCAGCTATAAAAATACCAGTTAAGACCAAAAAGGACCACAGGAAACAGCCCCCTTCTAAGTCTGTTTCCTCCACTCCATATAAACAGTCCTTTCAGGGGAAGCCTGGTAGCCTGCGACTACCAGATTCTTCTCCTAGACACCCCTCGTTCCATGTGCCTCTCCCTCCCTGCTTGGAAGCAGGTTACTCTGGACTCTTTGGTCCCATCATAAAGCAGGGGTATGTCATGACTTGGGAGGCCAGACTGACTCCCAAAGGCATTCCTCAAGCACCCCCCCCCCCCGGCCAACTACCATTCTTCCCACGCAGTCATGCAGGAACTTCTTGCTTGGGGAACAATTCAGAAAGTCCCTTCACCTGCAAGAGGAAAAGGGTTTTATTCAAAAATTTCCCTGGTCCCAAGAAAGGAAGGTCCCTGGAGGCCTATCCTGGATCTATCACACCTCAAGACTTTCCTCCGGGTTTCCCTCCTTTTGGATGCTTTCTCTACATACCCTTCTGCCCCCGATCCTTTCACAGGCCTTCTTGGCATCCTTAGATATAAAGGATGCCTATTTACACATCGCAATCCCGCCACTCTTCATAAAACCCCTCCACTTCTCAGTGGGTTCTGCACACTTTCAGTTCAGTGCTTTACTATTTGGTCTCTCTACATCCCCAATATATTTACAAAATGTCTGGCTCCAGTCATGGCCCCAGGACAAAAGGAATACAATTTTTCCCCTACCTTGACAACATCCTCATTCAGGCTACATCAAGTAACATGGCCTTACAACACCTGGACTTCACCTTCTCTCTCAACAGATCTGGGATTTACTATAAACCTCAAATCTTCCCTGATGCCTTCACAGGATCAGGTGTTCCTGGGATGTCAGATTTTTTTTACAAGGAAATTGATGGCTTGCCTTCCCCCAGAAAAAAATGTGATGCTCACTTCTTACTTCAGGGACATTAATCCTCTCAAAGCCATCTCAGCCAGGGAATTTCTCAGAATTCCAGGATTTATGACCTCGACCATCCCCATAGTACCTATGGCAAGGTTTCACATAAGGAAATTCCAGCGGTACTTGTGAACTATCTGGAAGCAACACCTACATCCCCTAGAGTTCATGATCCCCATGCTTCCATGCCTGGGCAGGGAATTGAAGTGGTGGATAACCCAAATTCACTCAAATCCTGGCCTGCCCTTACAACCAATACCCCCAATCAGGATCTCTTTACAGATGCAGACACAGGGTGAGGTGTAACCTTAGGAGAATGAAGAGAGAAGACCACATGGACCCTCACTCAAAAGAAAGAACACATCAATATCAAGGAAATGAGAGCCTTAATAATCTTCAAAGATCAACATCTACCAGGCACTGAGGTGGTACACAGACAATCCCACGGTCCTGTGGTACATCAACAAACAGGGGGGAGAAAAGGTCCTACCTCCTGTGCAGGTGAGCACTGCATGCTTGGTAAATCGACCTGGAAAAACAGATTATCCTCCAAGCAGTATACATCCCTTCTGCAGATAATGTGATGACAGACTCAAAGCATGACCATGACCCTGTCAAACGAGTGGATGGTGAAAGTACAGTTTTGTACCTACCATAAATGTAGATGTTAGAGTGTTCACCCTGCTGCAGTCATTACACTTGGGTTATCCTGTCGTCAGGCAGTCCCGCAGTCGGCCGGATTTCCAAAGTCTTGGTCCGATGTCGGTTGCAATAGCCTCATCCCGGACGTCAGTGCGCCAGAGGTATATACATTGCAACCGATGCCATTTTCTTCAGTTTTTCTTGCCCCAGATGTCAGGTGCCCCCAAAAAGGTGATCCAAATCAGTACCAAATGGTGTGAACACTGTACAAACACAAAATCCCTTCAGCTATAAGCAAATACATCAGTAAGGCATAGCAGAGGATTAGCCAGTAGATCAGAGGGGTTGGAGGGAGGGTAACCTGGACTGCAGCAGGGTGAACACTCTAACATCTACATTTATGGTAAGTACAAAACTGTACTATGTTCATCGTGTTACCCTGCTGCAGTCATTACACTTGGGTCGAGTCCCAAAGCTAAGGTAGGGTGGAGGCATCATAGAGGGTTAGTGGAGGCAATAAGGCCCTGCAAAACTGCAGTGGCGAAGCCTGCCCTGGACTTAGAATAAAGAGGTAAGTGATAGTGTTTGGTGAAGGTGTGTACTGCACTCCAAGTAGCAGCTTCTAAGATTCCCTTGGTAGGAACCCCCCTGAGAAAGGCTGTAGAGGTAGCTGTTGCCCTGGTAAAGTGGGATCTAATGGTAGGAGGAACTTGTTTCCCATGATGGGTGCAGCAGAATCGGATGCAATGGCCTATCCATTTAGAAATGGTTTGCTTGGATATGGCCTTCCCTTGAGAGGCTGTAGCATAGGAAACAAAGAGCAGAATCGGATGCAATGGCCTATCCATTTAGAAATGGTTTGCTTGGATATGGCCTTCCCTTGAGAGGCTGTAGCATAGGAAACAAAGAGCTGGTCAGTTTTTCTGAAAGCCTTAGTTTTGTCCAAGTAGTAACGAAGCTGCCTGTGAATGTCCAAGGAATGCAGGAGTCTCTCACCTTTGTTCTGTGGATTGGGGTAGAAAGTGGGTAGGTGGATGGTTTGATTTAGAGCTACACTGGAAACCACCATAGGCATGAAGGAAGGATTAGTTCGTAGAGAAACTCTGTCTTGATGAAAAATGAGGAAAGATTCCACTGCCATAAGTGCCTGCAATTCTGAAACTCTCCTAGCAGAAGTTATTGCCAGGAGTAGGGCAGTCTTCCAAGACAGGAACTGAAGGTCTGCAGAAAAAGCTGGTTCAAAAGGAGGTAACGTTAGTTTTTCCAGAACAAAATTGAGGTCCCATATTGGTGCAGGAGCTCTTCTAGGTGGTCTAATGTTTTTTGCCCCACTGAGGAACTGCCTTAGGAGAGGATTTGAAAATAAAGGTGGATTTGAGTCATAGTGAGCTGAAATAGCTGAAGCATGGATTTTAATTGAGGAGAAGGAAAGTCCTTTATGCAACATCTCAGCTTAATACTGCAGAATGTGAGGCATATGAGGCTGAGTTGTGTCTTGGCCTTTAGCTTGGTTCCAAGCAGAAAACCTTTTCCATTTGTCCAAGTAAGCCTTCCTGGTGCTTGGCCTCCTGGCTTCTAGAATAACATCCAGCACTGCTTGTGAAAGAGGGGCTGGTTGGATGCTTAATTGATATGCCATGCAGCCAGGTTTAAGGTTTTGATCTGGCTGTGTAGAATCTGCTTGTCTTGCTGCGTGAGCAAATGAGGTATTTGAGGCAATATCCATGGTGGGCTGTGAGCCATACTCTTCAATAGCGGGTACCAGTGCTGGCGTGGCCAGTTTGGGGCTATGAGAATCATTCGAGGTTTCTCCTTTTTGACCTTCAAAAGAACCTTTGTGAGAAGAGGTAATGGAGGAAGGCATATGCTGTCAGGTTTTTCCAAATGAAGGAGAGAGCGTCCACTTTCCAAACTTGATGGTGGAATGTCCTTGTACAAAATTTTGTCAGCTGGTAGTTTTGAGGACTGGCAAACAGGTCTATATGTGGTAGACCCCATCTTTGAGTTATCATTGTAAATATTTGTGGGTCTAGCTTCCACTCGTGGGGATTTTTGATGTTTCTGCTTAGGTCGTCTGCCAATGTGTTTTTCTGTCCTGGCAGGAATTGAGCTTGTAACTGGACTTGGTAGGCCAGAGCTGTGTTCCATAAGATTATTGCTTGCCTGCAAAGAGGGCAGGAATGTGTGCCCCCTTGTTTGTTTATGTACCACATTACCGTGGTGCTGTCCGTCTTTATTGCAAGTTGTCCAGGCTGTAGTAGATCCTTGAAGGCTGTCATAGTTTTCTGAACAGCTAGCATCTCTTTTTGGTTTATGTGCAATTTTCTTTGTTCTGCAGTCCATAGGCCTTGAATGCACTGCCTTGCCATGTGTGCCCCCCAGGCATAGTCTGAAGCATCTGTTGTGATAGTTTGCCTGGGTGGGGGCAAGGTGAAAGGCTGACCCTCGTTGAGGTGACATGCCTGTGCCCACCATAAAAATTCCTGTTGAAGGCAGGGAATGAGAGATATCACTGTGTCCAAGCTGTGGCTGTGTTGAGACCATACGCTTTTTAGGTACCACTGTAATTTCCTCATATGCAGTTTTGCAAATGGTATCAGAATGCAAGATGTCATGAACCCCAAAGCCTGCAGAATTTTTCTTGCAGTTAATTGGGTCTTTGTTGCCACTGTTTTGAAATATTGAGTCAGTAGTAATTGCTTGTCTGGTGTAAGATAAGCCTTCTGGGCTGTTGTGTCCAAGCTGGCACCCAGGAATGTCATTTTTTGTGAGGGTACTAGTTTTTACTTACCCCAGACAATTCAGTAGTTGCTTCACAAAAGCCAGATGTTGTAAGAGAATGTCTTTTTTCTGCTTGAATGTGGCAGTCGTCCAGGTATGGATATATTTGAATTCCTCTTTGTCTGCAGTATGCAATTACTGGTGCCAGGCATTTTGTGAATACTCTGGGCGCAGCAGATAAGCCAAAGGGCAGTGCAGAGAATTGATAATGGGTTGAACCTGCAATGAAACGGAGGTATCTTCTGCAACTTTGTCTGATAGGGACATGCAGGTATGCCTCCTTGAGGTCCAACGTTACCAGCCATGCTTCCTTGCCCAACATGGGAAGTAGCTGCTGTAGTGTTAGCATCTTGAATTTGGGAACTTGTAAGCAAGTGTTTAGAATCGAAAGGTCCAGAATTGGTCTCCAAGCATTTTCTTTTCTGGGTACATGGAAGAGTCTTGAGTAAAATCCTTGGCCTTGCTCTTGAGTTGGTACCCTTTGAATGGCTTTCATGGCCATGAGAGCTGTAATTTGTTTTTGAGCCTCTGCCCTTTGATTTTGTGGCAGGTGTGGCATTCCTCTTTTTATTGGCAAAGTGTGAAAGTGGAATCTGTATCCTCGTAAAACTATGTCTAGTACCCATTTGTCCTTTGTGACCATGTGCCAGTTGTCTGCAAATAGTGCTAGCTTTCCCCCCAGGGGGGCTGACAATAGAGTTTTGTTTGGCCAGCTGAGGTGCAAGTCATTGAGTCTGTCTTCTGGTGGGTTGAGACCCGTCTTCTCCTCCCTTCTGGGTTGGAGTGCCCCATTGGCGAGGTTTATACGGAGCTTGTGGTTGTCCTCTGCCCCTTGGGCGCCTGTATTTACCCCTCTGAGGCCTGTCAGTGGCTGGAAAGGACCAATTTTGTGTTGGCCAGTTTCTGCTGAAGCGAAGGGGTTGTGCTTGTAGGAAATCTTTGACTGTCTGCATTGATTTTGCCTCATCTTTCATTTTAAAACTTCTTCTGCTTTAACACCAAAAAGAACATCCTGCTGTAAGGGAGCATCTAGTAGTTTTGCTTTAACATGATCAGGCAGACTTTGTTCCTTTAACCAGGCATGCCTACGTATAACTGACCCAGTGACAGCTGCTCTGCAGGAGGCCTCTAAAGAATCAAACCCACATTGCAAGGTATGTTTCCCTACCTGCTCAGTGGCGTGCAACAAATCCTGTACTTCTTTCAATTCAGATTGTTGAGGGAGGGTGGTTATCTTTTGTTTTAACTGAGAGATCAGAAATTGCTGACACTTAAGCATATGAAATTGACAGTTTAGAGCTCTCATAGCTAAAGTGGCTGAGGTGTAAACCTTTTTCCCCCATCTGTCTAGTGCTCTTGAATCCCTTTCAGAAGGTACTGGATTTTTAGCCATGGAAGCCTTAGCCCCCTTGGGACCCTGGGAGATGGTCTGTGGGTCAGCTACTGGGCTTTTGTAAAGAAATTTGTGGGAATCAGGTACTCTGTAGTATCTGTCAGGCTTGGCCAGAGCAGGAGGCAGAGAGTCAGGGTTGAAACTGGATTCTAAATAGACATCATACACAATGTCCAAAACAGGAGGGATGGCTAGAGGTCTGTCTTGGGGGAGTAATAGAAACTCTCTGAGCGTTTTCTTGGAATCAGAGTAATCCTGACCTTCCCAGTGAAAATGTTCCCTCATAGTGTGTAAAGTTTCCCCAAAAGAGTAATCTTCTGGAGGGGAAGCTGAGGGAATGGAGTCCTCAGCATCAGAATCTTCATAAGGAGAGAAGGAATGGTCTTGGTCCGCAGTGGAATCCGAAGAAATGGACAGTTGATCAGAGGAAGCAGATTCTTCCTCTAGTCTAGGGCCTTTTGTCAGGAGGAGGCGGAGAACCCCTGAAAAGAGAAATCAAATCTTCAGCCATCCTGAGCATCTGTTTCTTAGGCATAGGGCCCTGAACAGGAGACTGAAGTGAAACCTTTTTCGGTTTGGAAGGAGTCTTCGACTTGGAAAACGTTTTGACTGCAAGAGTCGGTCTGAAAATGCCTTCAGAAACCAATGGCATTTCAGAAGCACCGACGTCCTTGGAAGGTAAATCGTCGGTAGGGCCTGAAGTAAAAGGCTGCGTCGGCCTAGTACATTTCGTCACAATATCTGTAGCGGTCTCGGTTTCTTGAACTGCGGTAGTCAGAGGCTGCGTCGGGGCCTTACTGATAACCGGAGAACAGGAGACCGGATCAACTGAGGCCTCGAAATCGGGCTTAGGCCTGGGCTGTCAATCCTTATCCCTGCGCTTTTTGTGCACGCCGGTAGTCGGATGCTCCGACGGCATGATATAATTAAATTTTCTGCCAAAAAAGTGTTGTGCAAAATCAAATCATCTTTTAATAGTACGCTTATTAAATCTAGCACAAAAATGACAAGTGACGTCGTGATCAGGGCCTAGGCAAGGTATGCAATAAGAATGAAAATCCTTATGAGGTATTTGCTTCCCACAAGAAATACAATTGTTAACTTTTTCTGACATTGGACTGAGGCAAGAAAAGTTTCCCCAACAGGGTACTTAGCTTTATAGAAGACTTCAGTCTGAAATTCGAATTCGAAAATCTTAGGAGTCGGCCGACCGGCACTTGCGAACTGCTTCTGCTTCGGGCACTGCGTGGCAAAAAAGACTGAAGAAAATGGCATCGGTTGCAATATATATATATCCCTGGCACACTGACGTCAGGGATGAGGCGACTGCAACCGACGTCGGACCAAGACTTTGGAAATCCGGCCGACTGCGGGACCGCCTGACGATAGGATAACCCAAGTGTAATGACTGCAGCAGGGTAACACGATGAACATCAGGGACGTATTTCAGGAACTGGTCCATTGATAGGGTATTCCAGATGTGGATCTCTTTGCCTCCCTCATGAACAGACAAGCTCCCAACCTTCTGCTCCAGGGCACCACACCCAGAAGCATGGAAGGTGGATGCTCTCTCAATCCCATGGAAGGGGATGTATGCTTATGCAGCCCCCCCCCCCCCACCATACAGAGAGTCCTACTAAAATATCATAAAGAACAGCCTCAATTCTTGCTGGGGACTCCCTATTGGCCAAGGAAGCACTGGATCACCCCTATTTCTACATCTAGCCAAGGGCAATCACCACAAGTTACTCCAACAAATAGACCTGCTCATACAAGAGAAGGGAACACTCTTACACCCCCAACTGTCCACACTGTACCTTACACTGTGGGTGATTCCCTTCAGATACCTATACACAGAGGACGTGCTTCGGGTTTTGCGTGAGGCCAGGAAACCAACTACCAGGAAATCTTACTTGTCTAAGTGGAAGAGATTTTCTATATAGTGTCAGAAAAACACCTTACAGCCACTGACGACAGAGCTCCCACTGGTCTAGTATCTTACCTGTGTAACCTAATGAAATGTGAACTATCCTACTCCTCCATTAAAACCCATTTATTTGCCATCTTAGCATGCCTGCCCCTTTGGCGTCAAGGTTAGAAGTAAAACTCTTTTTGAAAGGGTCACTACATTTCAGGTCCCCAAGGAAGCCCATAACGCCTCCTTGGGATCTAATTTTTGTTCTAGACAAAAATGACTCTCCCACCCTTTGAACCAGCCAAAGACTGCTCCTTCCAACACTGCACTTGGAAACATAACTCTTGGTGGCCATCACTAAAGCCAGAAGTGTTTCGGAGCTCCAGGCCATTATGGACTCTCCCCCTTTCACTGTCTTCCACAAGGACAAAGTATGTTTACGTACTAACCCAACCTTCATGCCTAAAGTAGTCAATGAGCTGTCCTTGAACCAGGCTATCAACCTGCCAAACCTTTATCCCCTTCTCCACAAAACCCGGCAGAAAGGATACTTCATTCCTTAGATGTACACAGACAGCTCAGACATTATTTGGCCAAGACCAAACCCATCCGCAAGTTTGACAGGCTCTTCATCTCTTACCACCCAAGAGCCCTGGGGCATCCTGTTTCCAAGCAAACCATATCCTCTTGGATATCTAAAACCATCTCTTTCTGTTACACAACCAGTGGTAGGTCGCTCCCCTCTCCTGTAAAGGCACAATCTATTAGGGCAGTGTCCTCCTCAGGAGCATTCTTTAATGGTTTGGACACAGCTGCTATTCTCAAAGCAACTACATGGTCCTCTGTACACACATTCACTAAGCACTACAGACTGGACATGGTCTCTAGAGCCAGAGCAGAATTTCCTAAAGCCATCCTTCATGAGTTTGTAGAAAGTGCTTCTGGTCCTCCACCCTTTCCTTAGGACAGGAGCTGTTGCACTCTCCCTGATGTTATGGATACAGCAGCATATGAATAGAAGGACATAGTATTGCTGTGTATGAACTTACCATAACTTTAGATGTCCTTCTCTTACATATGTTGCTGTATATTTTCTCATCCAGCCTTCCCCCTCATACTTGCCCGACTCCTGGAGTACCCATTCCATAGCAACTGATTTTAGCGGCATTCAGCTCTGAAAGTGTGCCCCAACATACACTTTATACCAGACATCCAAAAGAGACACGCGGGATGTCGCTCACACCCTAGTGGTAGCATTTAATCTTTTGTACAATGGCCAGACGTATGACAGCTCACCAGAGACCAACTCCCTGATGTTATGGATACAGCAGCATATACACGAAAAGGACATTAAAAGTTATATTAAGTTCTTGCACAATACTTTCTGAGGGGAGGCAAACAGATTAATCTGTGATGTGCCCATGCCCGACTGGTGGACTATGTGTACAAAGACATCTCTGTGCAACATCTATTCATGATTTTGGTACAATGATCTGCAGAGGGCATCTGCCTGATCGTTGTCCTGTGATGAGATATACACTGCCTGCAGTGTTACCTTAGATTGAGTGGCCAACTCCTATGCTTGGATGTCCAGTCTGTACAGTAAGACAGACCTGGTCCCACCCTGCTTCTTGATGCAACACAGCACTGTAGTGTTGTCTGTGAAGACTTGGAGGGGACCTGGATGTAGGAGAGGGAGGAATGCCTTCAAGGCTAGGAGAAGAACAGGTCATTTCCCTGATACTGATGTGTTTTTTTCCAAAGGCAAGGCTCCCACTGGGCCTGTACCTTGAGTCCATTCATAGTGACCCTCCATCCCAGACCTGAGGCATCTGTGTACATGACTTGAACTGCATTGAGAGACTGTAATGGTAGTCCTGGATTCAGGTTAATTTGCTGAATCCACCACTTTATTTCTTTTTTCAGGCAGGAGGGAGGAAGGGCACCTGAAAGTCTAGGGAGTGGTCGTGTTGGGACCAGACAGACATTCTTCAAGTACCAATGCAACTTCCTCATGTGTACTGTGAGAGGCAACATGGGGAGAGTGGCTGCCATCAGATCTAGTAGGCAAAGAAATTCCCTGGCTGAAATGCAGTTGATTAGGAGTAAATTCTGAAAAAAGCTGGTCAGAAAAGTGACCCTTTTGGGTGGGAGAAAGGCCTTCATCACATCCATCTTTATTCTGCAACCCAAGAACATTTGGTCTTGGGAGGGTGTAAGGTAGAACTCAAGTAGGTTGACTGTGAAACCCAGACTCTTAGGAAGGAAATGGTGAGCTGGAGGGGGTCTCTGTGGAATATTTGCTTCCTCTGCCTGAATGAAGTCGTCGTCCAAGTATGGGAAGATCTGTATGCCTTTTGTTCTGCAGAAGGCTACCACTGGGGTTAGACGCTCTAAATACCCTTGAGGCTGTAGATAAAACAAAAGGTAAGGCAGTACACTGATAATGTGAGGATGGCACAGCAAAAAGTACAGTTGTGTACATACCATAAATGTAGATGTTAGAGTGTTATTCACTGTTGCAGTCATTACTCTTGGGTTATCCTGCTGGCAGGCTAACTGCAGTCGGCCAGAATTCCAAAGTCTAGGTCCAACGTCAGCTTTTGTCGCTTCTTCCCTGACGTCAGTGCGCCAGGGTTATTAAAGATGCAGCCGACGCCATTTTCTTCAGTTTTTCTTGCCCCAGATGTCAGGTGCCCCAAATAGGTAGGCTGTAAAAAATTTTGCCAAAAAGCATGCAAAAAAATGTAAAATAAACATTTCCTTCATCTACAAGCAAATACACCACATAGGGTGTATAGAATAGAGAAGTACAGAAAAGTCCCAGCAAAGAAAAGGGGGATGGTGGGTGGGTAACCTGGACTGCAACAGTGAATACACTAGAACATCTACATTTATGGTAGGTACACAACTGTACTATGTTCGTGTTTCACTGTTGCAGTCATTACTCTTGGGTTGAATCCAAAAGCTGAAATTGGGTGGCTGGGCCTAAATAGGATTAGGAGAGGCTAGTAGGCCCTGCAGAACTGCAGTGGTGAAGCCTGCTCTGGATTTAGAGTAGAGTGGTAGTTGGTAGTGCTTGGTGAAAGTGTGCACTGAACTCCAGGCTGCAGCCTCTAAAATGTCCTTGGTTGGTACTCCTCTGAGGAAGGCTGCTGAAGTGGCTGCTGCTCTTGTAGAATGTGGCCTAATGCCCTTATGTACTGATTTGCCATGTTGTGAATAGCAGAAGCGAATGCAGTGTCCTATCCATTTTGAAATAGTCTGCTTTGAGATAGGCTTTCCTTATGATCCTGCAGCATAAGCTACAAACAGTTGCTCAGTTTTCCTGAAAGCTTTTGTTCTGTCCAAGTAGAATCGTAGCTGTCTGTGTATGTCCAAAGCGTGCAGAAATCTCTCCCCTTTATTCTGGGGGTTTGGATAGAATGTTGGCAAATGAATGGTTTGGTTAAGAGCCACACAGGATACTACCTTTGGCATGAATGTTGGGTTTGTCCTTAGAGAAACCTTGTCCTGATGAAAAATAATGAAAGGTTCCACTGCCATTAATGCCTGTAACTCTGAGACACCTTGCTGAAGTTATTGCTAGGAGCAGAGCAGTTTTCCATGATAAGAATTTTATATCAGCTGTATTGGCTGGCTCAAAAGGAGGCAGTGTGAGTTTTTCTAAAACAAAATTGAGGTCCCAAGCAGGTATTGGTGCTCTCCTTGGGGGTCTTATGTTTTTTGCCCCTCTGAGATACTGTTTCAGTAGTGGATGAGAGAAACTAGGAGGTTCCGTATTGTAATGAGCTGAAATGGCAGAGGCATGGATCTTAATTGATGAGCAGGATAGGCCTTTGTCCAGCACCTCAGTTAGGTATTGTAAAATCTGAGGTATATTTCGAACAAGTGGTTCGAGTCCTTGTGCCTGGTTCCAAGCACAGAATCTCTTCCATTTTTCTGCATAAGATTTCCTAGTGCTGGGCCTCCTGGCTTCTAAAATGCCATCCATAACAGCTTTAGAGAGAGGTGTGGTCTGAGTGGCTATATTATCTGCCATGCAGCCAGATTTAAGGTTCTGAGTTGACTGTGCAGAATCTGATTGTTTTGTTGAGTCAGAAGATGAGGAATTTGAGGTAAAGGCCAGGCTGGGCCTTGAGATAAGCTCTTTAGGATTGGGTACCAGTGCTAGCATGGCCAGTCTGGGCAATCAGGATCATCTTTGGCCTCTCTTATCTGACTTTTAGGAGCACCCTGGGAAGAAGAGGCAGTGGAGGAAAGGCATAGACTGTCAGGGTTTTCCAGCTGAATGATAGAGCATCCACTTTCCATGCTTGTGAGTGGTAAGTTCTTGTGCAGAATTTCTGTAGTTGGCAGTTGTGAGGGGAGGCAAAAAGATCAATGTCTGGACGTCCCCATTTCCTTGTTATCATGCTGAAGACCTGTGGATTTAGTTTCCACTCGTGAGGGTCCATGAGGTTTCTGCTTAGTTCGTCTGCCAGAGTATTTTTCTTTCCTGGCAGGAATTGTGCCTGCTGATGTAATTGATAGGTCAGTGCTGTGTTCCACAAAGTCATGGCTTGCCTGCAGAGAGGGTAGGAATGTGTGCCCCCTTGCTTGTTTATGTACCACATAACTGTGGTATTGTCCGTCTTTAGTAATAGTTTTCCCTGGATGTAGTAGATCCTTGAAGGCCGTCAGGGCATTCTGTACAGCTAGCATCTCTTTTTGATTGATGTGAAGATGCAGGGCCACGTGCCCTGAACACATGTTCCCGCCATGTGTGCCCCCCAGGCATAATCCGATGCATCTGTTGTTATTGTCTGCCTGGCTGTAGGTAAGATGAAAGGCTATCCCTTGTTGTGGTGACAGGCCAGAGCCCAGCATCGAAACTCCTGTTGCAGGCAGAGAATTAGAGTTATTAGTATTTCCAGGCTGTGGCAATGTTGAGTCCAAACACTTTTTAGATACCACTGTAGTTTCCTCATATGCAGTCTTGCATATGGAATTAGTAGAATGCAGGATGCCTTGAAGCCCAGGGCCTGCAGAATTTTTCTTGCAGGGAGATGGGTCTTTGTTGCCATCATTTGAAAGTAACGAGTCAGTTGCCTTTGCTTGTCTGGCGTGAGATAAGCCATCTGGGCAGTTGTATTTAAGCTTGCACCCAGGAATATTATCTCTTGAGAGGGCACTAGTTTTGATTTCTTTTCGTTTACTGTGTACCCTAGGCAAATTATTAATCTTTTTACAAACGCCAGATGCTTTAGTAGAATGTCCTTGCTCTCTGCTTGAATGAGGCAGTCGTCCAAGTAGGGGTATATCCGAATTCCTTTTTGTCTGCAAAATGCAATTACTGGTGCCAGGCATTTTGTGAAGACCCTGGGTGCAGTAGATAGGCCAAAGGGCAGTGCAGAAAATTGGTAATGCATTGAGCCAGCTATGAATCTGAGGTATCTTCTGCAAGACTGTCCGTCTGGGACATACAGGTATGCCTCCTTGAGGTCCAACGTAACTAGCCAAGCCTCCTTGCCCAGCATGGGTGGAAGCTGCTGCAGTATTAACATTTTGAATTTTGGAACATCCAGGAAAGTATTTAGGATTGACAGGTCCATTATTGGTCTCTAGGCTTTGTCCTTTCTGGGCACCAGGAAAAGTCTTGAGTAAAATCTTTGTCCCTGTTCTTGCTGTGGTACTCTTTGAATAGCTTTCATGTTCATGAGAGCAGTAATTTGTTTTTGTACCTCCGCCAACTGGTTTCGTGGCAGGTCTGGCATACCTTTTGTTTTTGGAAGGGTGTGAAAGTGGAACCTGTAACCCTGAGAAACAATATTCAGTACCCATTTGTCCTGGGTGATCATGTGCCAATTTTGTGAGAAAAGTGCTAGCTTTCCCCCTAAGGGTGCTGCCAAAAGGTAAGTGCTTGGCATTTGTGGAGGAAAGTCATTGAGACCGTTTCCTAAAAGGTTGTGATTTGTCTTCTCCTCCTTTGGGGGCTGAAGCACCCCACTGCTTAGGTCTGTAGGAGCCTTGGGGCTGAGATCTGCCTCTTGGGCGTCTGTATCTACCTCTTTGTGGTCTGACACCGGAAAAGACCAATTTTTGAAGGCCAGTTTCTACTAAACCTAGGTTGTCGAACCTGTAAGAAATCCTTTACTGTCTGCATTGATTTTGCTTTATCCTCCATTTTCTTTAACACCTCTTTTGCCTTAACACCAAACAAAGTATCATGCTGTAGTGGAGCATCCAAGAGTTTTACTTTAACATGTTCAGGTAAACTTTGTTCTTTCAACCAAGCATGCCTTCGAATGCAGAGCCTGTAACTGCTGCTCTACAAGAAGCCTCTAATGAATCAAAACCACATTGCAGAGTATGCTTTCCCACTTGTTCAGCTGCATGCAATAAATCCTGCATTTCCTTATTGTCAGGACATTACGAGTTTAAAAGCATTTTCTGTTTTAACAAAGACATGAGGTACTGTTGATATTTGAGCATGTGAAACTGTCAGTTTAAAGCCCTTACAGCTAAAGTAGCAGAAGTGTAAACTTTTTTCCCCCCATCTATCTAGAGCTCTAGAATCCCTATCAGAGGGAACAGGATTTTTTGCAGTGGAAGCCTTAACCCCTTTGGGACCCTGAGAAATTGTTTCTGGATCAGCAGCAGGGTTTTTGTAAAGAAATTTAGGAGAGTCTGGGACCCTGTAGTACCTGTCAGGCTTGACTGGTGCAGGGGGGTAAAGAATCAGGAGACAGACTGGATTCAGAGAAAACATCATCAACTACATCAAGCACTGGGGGGATAGCCAGGGGCCTGTGCTGAGGCAATAAAAGAAAATCTGAGTCTTTTCTTGGATTCCGAGTAATCCTGGCTTTCCCAATGGAAATGCTCCCTCATGGTGTGCAAGGTTTCCCCAAAAGAATAATCCTCAGGTGGAGAGGCTGAAGGTAAAGATTATTCTGCATCACAGTCCTCACAGGGAGGGAGAGAATATCTCTGATCTGAGGAGGAATCAGAGGAAATAGAAACCTGGTCAAAGGAGTCATAATCAGTGTCTTGCCTAGGCCTTTTATCAGGAGGGGGGTTGGGAACTCCTGATCAAAGTAATTAGGTCCTCGGCCATTTTAAGCATCTGTTTCTTTGGCATAGATGACTGTCCAGGAGAATGCTGTACTTGTTTCCTTGTTTTTAATGGTGTTTTTGACTTTGCCTTGGCTGCTGTAGTGGACTTAATAGTAAGCTGTGAAGGTCTGAAAACACCATCAGAAGCCGATGCCTGCTCAGCGGCTACGGACCCATCTGAGGGAATAATTTCTGCAGGCCCAATACCTTTAGTTTCCAGAGGCCTAGGTGTCTCCACTTGGGATTTGGATACGGCCTGTGGCTCTGAGGTAGCGGGTGCCAGGGGCTGCGAAAGCGCCTCAATGAGAACCGGTGAACCGGCGACTGGCCTATAAGAGGCTTCGTTGTCAGTTTTGGACCTCGGATGCCTGTCCTTTTCCTTGTCTTTGCGTTTTTATATGAATTCCGGTCGTCGGTTGATCTGACGGCATTATGTGGTTAAACCTTCGGCCAAAGTAATGTAAAGCAAATTCAAACAGACGCTTAATAATGCGTTTGTTGAATCTAGCACAAAACTGACAACTAGTGACATCGTGGTCAGGGCCTAGGCAAGAAATACAGTAAGAATGAAAATCCTTATGAGTTATTTGTTTCTCCACAAGAAATACAATTGTTAACTTTTACTGACATAGGTCTGAAGCAAGAAAAAGTTTCCTCAACGGGGTACTTAGCTTTATTGAAGACTTCGGTTCTGAAATTCGATTTCGAAAATCTCAGGAGTAGGCTGACCGGCACTTGCGACTGCTTTTGCTTCGCGCACTGCGCGGCAATACTGAAGAAAATGTCGTCTGCTGCATCTTTTATACCCCTGGCGCACTGATGTCAGGGAAGAAGCGACAACAGCCGACGCCGGACCTAGACTTTGGAATTCTGGCCGACTGCGGGTAGCCTGCCAGCAGGATAACCCAAGAGTAATGACTGCAACAGTGAAACACGATGAACATCGCAGGAATTTGCAGAAGTCTGGGTGGATATGGATGTGAAGATAAGTCTCTTTCAGGTCCAAAGTGGGCATGAAGGCACTGGGTGACAAACGTGGAAGAAGGGTTTGTAGGGATAGCATGAGGAAGGGAGGTACATGCAGGAAGAGATTTAGAAGAGACCGGTCCAAGATAGGCCTCCATGGGACATCCTTTTTTGGAACCAGGAAGAGCCTGGAATAGAAACCTTGACCTTCTTGTCCTGGTGGGACCCTCTCTACTGTTCCTTGTATGAGATCCTGAATGACCCGAGGTATGAGGCGGACTTGTTTTGGAGCAAGGGGAATGCCTTTAGGGGAAGGTTTTTCCTCCCAAGTCATAAAATACATTTTTTCCAAGATTGAAAGAACCTAGCTGTCAGAGAACAATTTGTTGCCACAGGGGGAGACAGTCAGAAATACGGGCAGAAAGGGGGAGATGAAGGGTGTTCAGCCAGTCACGCACTGTTAGGTCCGTCTGGAAAGGACTGCCTGGAGGTAGTGTGAGGAGCTAGTCCTAGAGGATGGAAGGACTCCTGGTACCTGTCCTTGGACTGGCGTTACAAAGATGTTTGAGATGCTACAGTTCCTTGCTTTTCTCTTGCAGATTTTAAAAAGTTCTGCAGACTGCTTACCAAAAAGGAACTTTTTGTTAACAGGGGCATCCATGATTTTGTTTTTGAAATCATCTTGCAGAAGTTGTAGCCTTAGCCATGAGTGCCTATGTAGAACAGAAGCAGATGCAGCTGACCTAGTTGATGCTAATGCAGCATCATAGCAGCATTTGAAGGAATGCCAGGCAACTTGTACTGCTAAGGACAGTTTTGAGGCAATTGGAGGTTTTGAAGAATCAGGCATAGAAGAGGGCAGATCTGAGGCCTAGGAGACTAGGTCTAAGATGTACTTTACCATACGAGTCTGGTAACTGATGGCCCTAAAGGCCAAGGTTGAGGAAGTGCAGATCTTCTTTCCTACTCTGTCAATCACATTGCTGTCTATCTGATGGCAGTGGGGAAGAAGAGGGTAGCTGCCTAGATTGTTTTTCTGGTGAGACAGCAATCACAGCTGGGTCTACCCATTCATGGTTTAATGAGAAATTTGAAATCATAAGGCACCTTCTAGAACCTATCTGGTCTTTTTCGGGCCAGTTGCTGAGATTCTAGAACCTTGGAAGCAGAGGCAAAGGCATCCAAGTATGCTGGTATTACAGGAGGGATAGCACAGAGTGAGGAAGACTCCATCTAGAGAAGTTTGAAATATCTCTTCTGCGTCCCATTTGAAATATTCCCTCATTTTGGAGATGGTCTTCCCAAAGGTTATGTCCTCAGATGGAGAATCCCCTTCTAAGGAACCCTCATCCACAGAACAGTATTCCTGGGGGAAGCCAACTGTGAGGCATAGGAGAGGAACTCATCAGAAGAGGAGGAAGAGTCTTTGAACCAGGTCTCTGTCACTGCACAGATGTCGATGTTCTCCATTTTAAGGAGTGCATTTTGAGGTTTAGACTTCTTGCAATGAGTAGCATTACCCTCAGACTTTGCTTGCTTGTACCAGTTACGGTGGTGAATTTGTCATTTGAACATTACCTCAAAAGGCACTATAGGGGTGGCAAGAGCCTTTGCCAGTATCCGGAATCCAATGGACTTTAAGCATGATCAGGTCTTCTGCCATTTTAAGCATATGAGATTGTGGCAAGGAAGTAGGCGCTTGAGATTGGGTCGTCGGTTTTTAAGGCGTAGCTCGTACTCTTGGCTTTAGAAACTCAGCAGTTCTAGACAACACTAAAAACACGAAAGAGGTTGGTGTGTGTCAAGTATCGGTAATGAAAAGAATTTCCTCAGAAGATGGTGCCTGCACAGCGGCTCCGGACTCATCCAAGGTAGAGACATCCGTAGGTTCCGTAGTCAAAAGAAGAGTCTCACGGCATACCAGACTCCGAACAGGGCTCGGTAGCGGCCTGCAAATCCATCGAAGCAGGCATCAGGGGCTGTGAAAGCACCTCCCTGAGTACCGGTGAACTGGTGACTAGCTTAACGGAAGCGTCGTCTGCAGTTTTGGACCTGTGCGGTCTGTCTTTATCCTTACTTTTTTGGAAGATCGCTAGTCGTATGGCCTACCGAAGCCATTTCAGAATAGAGAGAGAGAGCGAAAATATTTAGTAACAATAAGGGCCCGACAACAAATAGTTCGGGCGTTGAACAAAGCACAAAACCGACAGCGAGGTACGTCGTGGTCTGGGCCTAAACAGGTGACGCAGTAAGAATGGAAATCTGTGTGTGGTATTTGCTTTCCACAGGCGAGACAATTGTTAACTTTTTCTGAGATCGGTTAGAGCCAGAAAAAAGGATCCCCAATGGGGTACTTCGCTTTAAAAGACTTAAGGATGATTCAATTTGGAAAGGAAAACTCAGGAAGCGGCCGACTGGCACTCATGTGAACTGATTCTGCTTCGGGCTCCTCTGCAAGCAAGACTGATGCAATGGCATCGGTTGCCTGTTTTTAAACCCCTGATTTCAGTCCTGGAGCAACAGAACCGACGCAGAAATACTAAGTCTCTGGTATTTGAACCGACTGAGAGCTACTTGCAGGCAGATAACCCAAGTGTGATAACTGCAACAGTGAAACACGAAGAACATCCAAAGTATAAAATCCACTTATTCTCCTGTCTTCCAGTTAAATTGATAAGATCACCACCTCTAAGAAACTTAGAAATATTTTCCAAAATTAAGAATTTAAAACCATGATCATCACCTGTGTCAACATATGTTTATACAATAATCTTGCTTCTATACATCTCTTTTTATCTGACATGACTACATATTCTTTTAGTCTTTTGTTTGTCTTCCCTATACAATAAGAGGAGCATGTAGTACATCTAGCAATATACATCAAATTTTTGGTATTACAATCCCCATAGGCATAAATATGAAAAACCTTATTAACAGGACGTTGAAAATTACTCTGGTGTGTATGTACTGACAAAATTTGCAACTGTCACACCTTGAAGTACCCATCTTTTTATTTTTTCTGCTGTGTACTTTTTGCCGTTTTTAACAGTTTTAATTTTGTACTTCTTTTGTAACTAAAAACAAATTATGTATGCAGCGCGACGTTCCATGTGAGTTGTGCATCTCACCTTCATTCTTACAGATGGGTTCGGAGCCGATCCTCAGCTCAGAGTCGGCCTACTACAAAGCTAGAGTTCTTCAGACAGCATGAGGCCAAGTCTCTATCTTATGATGCACCTAGAGTTAAGTCAGATCTTGTTTGCTGCGTATAATAATAACATGTGCCATTCTATCACTCTTTAGGAAGAGCCCCCCACCCATAGAAAGATTGAGCAACCAGGATAAAACTAGTATCTTGGCCCTCGAAAAACCCTAGAGGGGGTAGGAGGGTGGGAAGTAAGAATGAAGCCAAGATTAACAACTCACATGGAACGTTATGGTGAGTACATAACGTCTTTATGTGAAGTTGTTCTAGCTCGCCGTTCATTGTTACAGATGGGTAGCGTCCTAAGCACCATCTTTCTCAGGTGGCTCACGGGAGTATGTTTTTCAGGACCATGGAACCAAAGGAGGCCCTGTCCCTGGAGGCCTTGTCAACTTTGTAATGAGTGACAAATGTATGAGGCTTTGACCAAGTGGCTGCTGCACAAATATTGTCTATAGGAAGAGAAGCAGAAAAGCCAGATGATGTGGACACAGCTCTGGTAGAATGAGCCTTAATTTTGTGTTGTAAAGGTAAATTAGCTGCTGAATGAGTAAATGTGATACAATCAGATAACCATCTAGACAGTGTTTTTGCCACTGGCACACCTTTTCTGGAATCTGAAAAGGAAACTAAAAGCTGTTCTGATTTTCTGAACTCTCTTGTTCTATCCAGGTAAAGTCTGAGCCGTCTATGAACATCAAGCTTGTGCAGCATATACCCAAAGTTGTTGGTGTGTTTGGGAAAGAAAACTGGTAAATCTATGATCTGGTTAAGGTTAGCTTCAGTACAAACTTTGGGTAAAAATGAAGGATTTGTTCGAAGGGACACTGTCAAAATGAAAAATTAAATAAGGAGGCTTTATGGACAAGGCCTGTAGCTGACACATTACGGGTAGAAGTGATGGCTACTAAAAAGAAAGTCTTCCATGACAAATATTTCAAATCACATGAGGAGACTGGTTCAAAAGGTGGGAGAATAATGCGTGAAAGCATATAATTTATATTCCAAGGGGTATAAGGGGATTTCACAGGTGGTCTGAGATAAAAGGTTCCTTTGAGAAAGGCTTTGGATAGCTTGTGAAACATTGTTTAATCCTTCAAAGCCAAGGTGAAAATTAGAGATAGCTGCAAGTTGTACCCTAACTGTTGCTGCTGCAGCTCCTTTATTGAAAAACATAGTCAAACAGTCTAATATGGAGGAAAAAGGGGCTTGGTAGGGATCAATGTCATTTTGAGAAGCCCATATAGAAAATCTTCTCCATTTGCTAAGCTATAGCTTTCCTAGCAGAGGACATATGAGAAGATATCAATACATGCTGCGTTTCATTAGAGAGGTTATGGAACCTGGCTATGTCGGGAATTGAAGCAGCCAAGCTGTCAATTTCAGGGACTGAAGAGAGGGATGAAGAGCCCCCGATGAATGCATCAGAAGATCTGGAACTGGGTCCAGAATCCAAGGCTCTTCCAACAGATGAAGTTGAAGGAAGGGGAACCAAAACTGTAGAGGCCAAAGAAGAGCCATTAGAATGATGGTCCTTCCCAGGGCTTTTTGCAATACTTTGGGTATCAAGGGAATTGGTGGGAATGCATATTGGGGACCCGGAGGCCAATCATGTACGAGTACGTCCCTTGGGGCTTCTCCTGGAGGGGGAATCAGGGCAAAGTAGCTTCTGCATTTTGTAGTCAAATGGTTGGCAAAAAGGTTGCAGCAAGGCTGGCCCCACCTGTGGAAAATCTCTTCGCTATCTCTTTCTTGAGGAACCAGTCGTGAGGAAACAAAATTGCCCTGCTCAATTTGTCTGCTATCACGCTGGATTTCCCCAGGTTGTGCGTTGCTATCAGAAAGCGCTGGGTGGATGTAGCCCACTGCCATACTCTTAGGGCCTCGTGATAAAGGGGATAGGACCTGGTTCCTCCTTATTTGTTCAAGTACCAGACCACCGACATGTCTGTCTGAATGGTAATTGTTCCCAAAGGAAGAGTCCTGGAAGTACAGTAATGCTAAAAGTACCGCTCTCATCTCCAGGATATTAATATGCAGATGTGTCTCCTGTTCGGTCCATGTGCCTTGGGCTGTTCTTCCCTGAAAATGCCCCTCAGGGAAGCAACTGTGGTCACTGTAGCCACTTGTGAGTGCTGGACAAAAGGACGGCCTAGCGTTACATGGAGAGGTCAATCATCACTGAAAATCCATTTTGCATGTGTTTGTGATCTATATGAGAAGACATTGGGAGCTCTTCGTAAAACCATTGAGTGAATAACAGCCATTGCAGAATCCCCATGTGCATGCAACCCAACGGTATCGCTAATATTGCAGCGGACATCATGCCTAACAATTTTAGCACGTCTGACGCTGGAGCCTTGTCTTTGGATATGATGTTGTGGACTTGCTGACAAAGTAGTAAAAACTCTTTCTGCTGAAAAAGTCTCAAAGTGGTGGTGTCGTCCAATTCTACTCCGATAAACACGATATGTTGCAATGGAGACGAGGCAGATTTTTCTGAATTTAATGTAATGCCCAGGTGATTGCAAAGAGTAAGAGTGGTATCCCTGGCTTGTATTAGCTGATGCCTGGCGGTGGCGATGAGGAGCCAATCGTCTAAGTACGGAAACACCTGGAATCCTAAACGCCTCAGGTAAGCCATAACCACTGCCATACATTTGGTGAACACACTGGGGGATGTAGTCAGACCAAAGGGCAGGGCTTGAAACTGGTAATGATTTGCTCCCAGCTGTAAGTGCAGATGATCCCTGGATGGTCTGGCCATTTATATATGGTAGCACGCATCCTGTAGATATAATCAAGCACATCCAAATTGTCTTTACCCAAAAAGGGAAAGTATCGAATGAAGCGCGACCATCTGGAACTTCTCTTTCTTGACAGATCTGTTTAGTTTGCCGAGGTCCAAAATAGGTCTCCAGTCCCCTGTCTTTTTTGGAACTAAAAAGAATCTTGAGTAAGTTCCGGATCCTGTCTGGTCTCCTGGGACTGGTTGAATGACTCTCTTTCTTAGCAACGTTTGGACCTCTACTGTTGCTTGTTCCCTGTAACAGGATGGAATGTCAGGGATTTTTGTTGTCAATGGAGAGAGAGTGGCGAAAGGAATGAAATATCCTCTAGAAACTATACTTTGTACCCAGTTGTCATTTATTTTGAGCCAGGCGTCTGGCTACAAAGATAAGTGACCATGACTGCCTCCACAGTAGGACAGTCAGGCCTCCTTTCAGGAGCACTAGTAGGGCTTCCCAAAGAACTGGTCTCTGTTGCCCTGGTTTTGCGGACCCCCTCTGCCGTGAGGGTGGCGTTTTCCATTATTGCCCCCTCCTCTATCACTGGAGGGGGGTTCACCACATGTGTCCAGAAAGGCTCCTTGGGCTTTTCGGAGCCACATCTTTCCTCCCTTTTGACCCTTGGGGCAGGGTCTGGTAAGGGTGAAAAAATGGACTCCGACAGCAGACAGTCTTTCCTTCCTGCTCACACCTGGTCAAAGTCTCCTTAACTTTGGGCCAGAAAAGGGGCGAGCCATCAAAAGGGTTGCTGACCAAGGATGATGACTTAAAGGGCTCCACAAAGGAACACAAGCGCATCCAGGAATGTCTCCTGAGAGCAATTCCTGTACCCGCTGCCCTACTCGTTCCATCAGCTGCATATGAAATGAAACACATGGGCAAGTTCACTATGGAATAGAGGGTAGCAAGCTGGGAGGCGACTTTGTCTGAAGCTCCTGAAGCTACTGTACCCTGAAGACCATCTCCAAGCTCTTTTAGGAGATCTCTTTGCAGTCTCGTAAAATGAGTGAAATAGTTCAGTGAACACATGGCAAAAGTCGAACTGTATGTGCACTTCCCATATCTATGCATGATCCTAAAATCTTTGTTAGGAGAATGGATAGAGGGCAAAGCTTCCGACATCTCCTTTCTGGTGGCTGCTGCCGCCACCACCATGGCATCAACTGGCACACTCCCTTGGTAAAGTACAGTTTTGTACCTACCATAAATGTAGATGTTCGAGGATCTACATTGCTGCAGTCATAACCTGTGGGTAGTCCGCTGTCCTCGATCGGCCCGAATACCAAAGAGCTGGGCTGGCGTCGGTCATTGTCGCCTAGAGCTGACGTCAGTACGTCGTAGTACATAAGCGCAAGACCGACGCCATATCCTCAGTCTTTCTTGCCCCAGATGTCAGAATGCCTAAGAGTGAAAGAAGGCCAGAGCCAAAAAAGTAAAGGCCCAACAACTACCAGTGTGGAGATAGGGATAAACCTAATAAAAAACACAGCCAGTTACCAACTACAGAGGGGAAGGAGGGAGGGATAATTGGACTGCAGCAATGTAGATCCTCGAACATCTACATTTATGGTAGGTACAAAATTGTACTATGTTCTTCGTCTCATACTGCTGCAGTCATAACCTGTGGGTAGAATCCCAAAGCAAAGGAAAAGGGAGGCTGGCAAACTAAAAAGCATTAGGAGCTGCTAACATGCCCTGTAAAACTGCAGTGGCAAACCCAGCCCTGGACTTGGAATAAAGAGGGAGATGGTAATGCTTAGTAAAAGTGTGTACTGAACTCCAAGTAGCTGCCTCCAAAATATCCTTAGTAGCTACACCCCTCAAAAAAGCAGAAGAAGTGGCAGTAGCCCTAGTAGAATGAGGTCTGATCCCAGCAGGAACATCCTTCCCATGATGAGAATAACAAAAAGCAATACAATGACCAATCCACTTTGAAATAGTCTGCTTTGAAACAGCTTTCCTTGTGAACTCAAAGCAAAAGAAACAAATAACTGTTGAGTCTGTCTGAACTCCTTAGTTCTGCTCAAATAGTAACGTAACTGCCTGTGGATATCCAAAGAATGCAAGACTTTTTCCCCTTTATTTTGGGGATCAGCATAAAAAGTAGGCAAATGAATAGACTGGTTCAAGGCCACATTAGAAATCACTTTAGGCATCAAAGTAGGGTTAGTTCGCAAAGAAACTCTATCCTTATGAAATATCAAAAAGGGTTCAACTGCCATGAGTGCCTGCAATTCAGATACCCTCCTAGCAGAAGTAATGGCCAATAAAAAAGCAGTCTTCCAAGACAAAAACTTCAGTTCAGACGTAGCTGCAGGTTCAAAAGGAGGGAAAGTAAGTTTCTCCAAAACAAAATTGAGATCCCAGGAAGGAGTAGGAGCTCTACGTGGGGGTCTTATATTCTTTGCCCCTCTAAGAAATTGTTTGAACAAAGGATGAGAAAATAAAGGAGGGTCACAATCATAGTGAGCAGAAATGGCTGCAGCATGAACCTTCACAGAAGAGAATGACAAACCCTTGTCCAGTAATTCAGTAAGATACTGTAGTGCAAAACTCAAATTAGGCAGTGAAACATCAAAACCCTTTGCAGTGCTCCAAAGAAAAAATCTCTTCCATTTATCAGCATAAACTTTTCTAGTGCTAGGCCTGGCTTCCAAAATGACATCTAAAACCTGTTGAGGAAGCTGAGACCCCACCGGCTCCATCACAGAATACGCCAGGCTGTCAGATGGACGGACTGTACCTGAACATTGAGAAAATGATTGTTTGACTGGGACAACAAATGAGGAACCTGAGGCAGAAGCCAAGGAGGCTCCTGGATTAAACTCCTCAGCAGAGGATACCAATGCTGACGTGGCCAATCTGGTGCTATTAGAATCATGCATGGCTTGTCCCGCCTGACTTTCAAGAGTACCTTGGGGAGAAGAGGCAGAGGAGGAAAAGCATAAACGTGAAGGTTGTTCCAACTGAAAGATAGAGCATCCACTTTCCAAGCATCTGGGTGGAACATCTTTGTGCAAAATTTTGGTAGTTGAAAATTCAGTGGAGAAGCAAACAGATCTATGTCTGGAGTTCCCCAAGCCACAGTCAATTGTTTGAAAACCTGAGGATCCAGTTTCCACTCGTGGGGATCCACAATTTGCCTGCTCAATACATCTGCTAGGGAGTTCTGTGCTCCTGGCAGAAACCGTGCTTGAAGATTGATTTGCAAACTCAGAGCAGTCTCCCACAAAATCATTGCTTGCCTGCAAAAAGGGTAGGAATGGGTTCCCCCCTGCTTGTTGATGTACCACATGACTGTTGTGTTGTCTGTTTGAATCAACACCTGTCCCGGCTGAAGTAGGTCCTTGAAGGCCATCAAAGCAAATTGGACTGCTAACATCTCCTTCATGTTGATATGCAAATGTAGTAGTTTGGGAGGCAACACGTTCTGTATCCATTTCCCATTGAAGTGTGCTCCCCAAGCCAAGTCCGAGGCATCCGTCGTTAAGATCTGACTCGCCTCTGGTCGGGTCACAGAGAGTCCCTTGTTTAGTTGACATTCCTGAGCCCACCACAAGAATTCCTTCTGGATGCAAGGTATAATCCAAATGACAGTGTCCAAACTGTGGCAGTGTTGAGTCCACACACTTTTGAGATACCATTGTAGCTTCCTCATATGCAGTTTGGCATTGGGAAGAACTAGAATGCAAGATGCCATGAACCCCAAGGCTTGAAGGACTGTCCTTGCAGTCAGCCTGGACATTACTGATAACTGCTGGAAGTATAGATGAAGAGTTCTTTGTTTGTCCGGGGTCAGAAATGCCATCTGAGAAGCTGTATTCAGTCTAACACCCAGAAAGCACATGTCCTGAGAGGGTACTAGACTGGACTTTATTTCGTTCACAGAATACCCTAGGCACCTTAAAACTGCCATTACATACTGGAGATGTTGAAGTAACTTGTCTTTGTTTTGAGCAAGAATCAGGCAATCGTCCAGATAAGGATACATTTGTATTCCTCTCTGTCTGAAAAAAGCAATCACAGGAGCCAGAACCTTTGTGAATACCCTGGGCGCAGTAGATAAACCAAAGGGCAATGCAGAGAACTGATCGTGAGAAGTACCAGCCCGAAATCTCAGGAATCTCCTGCAGCTGGGCCTGATAGGGATGTGAAGATAGGCCTCTTTGAGATCCAGGGTTACCATCCAGTGATCCTTGCCCAGCAGAGGCAGAAGTTGTTGTAATGTTAACATCTTGAACTTTGGAATGTCTAGGTAGGTATTTAGAATGGACAAATCCAGAATTGGCCTCCAAGTGTTCCCTTTCTTTGGTACTGGGAATAGACGGGAATAAAAACCCTGGCCTACTTCTGACGGAGGGACTGCCTGAATTGCCCCCATCTGTAAAAGTAAAGAAATTTGCTCCTGAGCCTCCATCCTTTGCTGAGGAGGCACATCCGGCATGCCTTTGAAAGGAGGAAGAGTGTGAAAATAAAACTTGTACCCGTGATTTATTATATCCAACACCCATTTGTCCTGGGTGACCAAATGCCAATTTTGTTGAAAAAGTCCCAACTTTCCTCCTAGAGGAGCTGCCAGTAGAGAAGGGTCTGGCAGCAGAAGATACAGGTCATTGGGTCTGTTTACGAAAAGGCTGACCCCTGCCCTCACCAGAAGACTGTGCAGGAGAACTCCAAGTCCTAGGTCTGAAAGAACCCTGAGCGTGAGCTCTGCCTCTACCACGCCTAGACCTGTCCTTAGACTGAGTATCCGAAGAAGGAAAAGACCATCCTCTAGCAGGCCAATTCCTACTAAACTTAGGGGGCTGCACCTGCAGAAAATCTTTGACCGTCTGCATAGACTTAGCCTTATCTTCCATCTTTTTCAAAACCGATTCCACAGGGGACCAAAAAGTACTTCAGATTGAAGAGGAGCATCCAAAATCCGAGCCTTAACATGCTCTGACAAATTTTGATCCTTAAGCCAGGCATGCCTGCGAATAACTGAACCTGTAGCAGCCACCCTGGATGTAGCCTGAAGAGCATCGAAACCACACTGCAAAGAATGCTTGCCCACTTGATCTGATGCATGAACCAACTCCTGGAGCTCCCTACACTCTATACCCTCAGATAAAGCATCCACCTTAGATTTCAATTGACCTAACAAGAAATTCTGATACTTCAGCATATGAAATTGGCAATTCAAAGCCCTCATAGCTAACGTAGAGGAGGTGTATACTTTTTTCCCCCATCTATCTAAAGCTCTAGAATCTTTATCCAAAGGAACTGGATTCTTAGCCACAGAAGCCCTAATACCCTTCGGACCTTGAGTAATGGTTTCCGGATCAGCTCTAGGGCTCTTGTACAAATACTTATGTGCTTCAGGAACTCTATAATATCTGTCTGGCTTAACAGGGGCAGGAGGTAAAGAATCAGGATTAAGGGAAGATTCAGAAAAAAGGGCGGAGACACCCAAGAGGTGGAGGGTTGAGATCCAAAAGCCTTTAGGAGAACAGACTCCTCTTCAGTAGGGTTGGTGGACTTCCAGCCACCCGAATGCTTAAGGATTTCTAATATCTCAGCAAATAAGATATCCTCAGAAGGGGATCGTGGGGACCATTCTGATTCATCCAAGCCTGTATCGGATACGAGAGACTCCTGTGGGGATTCTAGGTGCTTCCTCTTACCGATTCCCTACCTGGGAACCTCATCAGCGGGAATTTCTGGTGAGGTCTCGGAAAAGCAGGGGCCACCCAAAGGGGCTTCCTAAGGCTCAGGATTTCTACGCTTAGAAAGGCTCTGTGAAGCAGAAGTGGACACAGGCACTTCTGGGGAGGAGGTAGTTGGACCTGAAGTTGTAGATGTCTTAGGAGACCTCACTCTCCCTCATGGCCTCAAAGGCACCTCTGCTCCAATGAGACAGTACTGCTGGATCGGAAGAAAAGTACAGTTGTGTAGACTTAACGTAGATGTAGATGTTAGAGTGTATTCACTGCTGCAGTCATCACATTTGGCTTATCTGCTTGCAGTAGCCCTCAGTCGGCCTAATTAACAAAGTCTTGGGTCCTGCTTCGATTGATGTCCTTTCTTCCAGGACGTCAGGTCGTCAGGGGTATAAAACATGCAGCTGATTCCCTTACATCAGTTTTTCTTACCCCAAATGTCAGGTGCAGCCCCCTAATGGGAAGCAATTAAATGTATAAATATAAGGTTATACCTCCAACAAAAAAGCAAATACACCAAAAAGCTTTTGAACATAGCAAAGGAGAATAGAGGTATAGTCAAAAGAAGTAAGGGGGCTGGAGGGAGGGTAACCAGGACTGCAACAGTGAATACACTCCAAGATCTACATTTATGTTAAGTGTACACAACTATACTATGTTCTTTGTGTTTCACTGCTGCAGTCATCACATTTGGGTAGATTCCCAAAGCGAAGGATGGGAGGAGGAATTTAGATAGCATTAGGACCAGCTAAAAGACCCTGCAAGACTGCAGTGGTAAACCCAGCTCTGGATTTAGAGAAAATTGGCAGATGGTAATGCTTGGTGAAAGTATGTACAGAACTCCAGGTAGCAGCTTCTACAATGTCCCTAGTAGGGACGCCTCTGAGAAAGGCTGTAGAGGTAGATGCAGCCCTGATTGAGTGGGGTCTGATCCCCTGTGGGATAGGTTTTCCATGCTGCTTGTAGCAGAAATGAATGCAATGTCCTATCCATTTGGTAAATGTTTGCTTTGAAATAGCCTTCCCCTCTGCCCCTGCAGCAAATGCCACCAGCAGTTGTTCCGATTTCCTTTGAGGTTTAGTCCCGTCCAAGTAGAATCTAAGTTGTCTGTGCACATCTATGGAGTGCAGTATCTGTTCCACTTTGCTCTGTGGAAAGAAGGTTGGCAAATGAATGGACTGATTAAGGGCCACACTGGATACCACCTTGGGCATGAAGGAGGGATTGGTCCTGAGGGACACCATATCCACATGAAAGATGATGAAAGGCTCCACTGCTATAAAGGGCCTGTAATTCAGATACCCTTCTTGCTGAAGTGATTGCTAAAAGAAAAGCTGTTTTCCAAGAAAGGAATTTTAAGTCTGCAGTAGCAGCTGGCCCGAAAGGAGGAAGAGTGAGTTCTCCAATACAAAGTTAAGGTCAAAGGCTGGGGTTGGAGCTCTCCTGGGTGGTTGTAAATTTTTGGCCCCTCTGAGGAACTGCATGAGCAGTGGATGAGAGAAGAGGGGAGAGGTTCTGTGTTTTAATGAGCTGAAATGGCTGAGGCATGAATTTTGATGGAGGAGAAAGACAGGCCCTTGTGAAGCATCTCAGTTAAGTACTGTAAAATCTGAGGTAAATTGGGCACTGCTGTGCTCATCTTTTGAGATTGGTTCCAGGCACAGAATCTTTTCCATTTTTCTAGTACTAGGCCTCCTTGCCTCTAAAATGATGTCCATAACTGGTTTACTGAAGGATGGTAAAGGTAATAAGCCAGGCTGCTAGGTTCAGTGTTTGAAGCAGAGGGTGCAGAATCTGGTTCTCCTGCTGAGACAACAGGGTAGGAGACGGAGGCAGGTGCCACGGGGCCAGCAATGACACACTGCGCAAAAAGGGGTTCCAGTGTTGGCGTGGCCAGTCTGGTGCAATCAAATTCGTCCTTGGTTTGTCTTGCTTGATCTTTAGTAGTACTTCGGAGAACAGAGGCAGAGGAGGAAAGGCATAAACTGAAAGGTTTTTCCAGCTGAAGGACAGAGCATCCCCTTTCCAAGCTTGTTTGTGGGGAGTCCTTGTGCAAAATTTGTCCAATTGATAGTTTTCGGGGGAGGCAAACAGGTCTATATATGGGCTCCCCTATTTGCTTGTCAACAAGTTGAAAATAGTACAGCTGTGTACCTACCATAAATGTAGATGTTAGAGTGTATTCACTGTTGCAGTCATTACTCTTGGGCTATCCTGCTGGCAGGCTACCCGCAGTCGGCCAGAATTCCAATGCCTAGGTCCGGCGTCGGTTGCCGTCGCCTCTTCCCTGACGTCAGTGCGCCAGGGGTATAAAAGATGCAGCAGACGCCATTTTCTTCAGTTTTTCTTGCCCCAGATGTCAGGTGCCCCCAAAATGGTAGGCTAAAAAAATTGTGCCAATAATTATGCATGCAATAAAATAAACATTTCCTTCATCTACAAGCAAATACTTATACTTCTCTATCTTATACAACCTATGTGGTGTAAGTCCCAGCAAAGAAAAGGGGGATGGTGGGTGGGTAACTTGGACTGCAACAGTGAATACACCAACATCTACATTTATGGTAGGTACACAACTGTACTATGTTCATCGTGTTTCACTGTTGCAGTCATTACACTTGGGTTGAATCCCAAAGCTGAGGTTGGGTGGCTGGGCCTAAATAGGATTAGGAGATGCTACAAGGCCCTGCAGAACTGCAGTGGCAAACCTGCTCTGGATTTAGAGTAGAGAGGTAAGTGGTAGTACTTGGTGAAAGTGTGCACTGAACTCCAGGTTGCAGCCTCTAAAATGTCTTTGGTTGGTACTCCTCTGAGAAAGGCTGCTGAAGCGGCTGCTGCCCTGGTAGAATGAGGCCTAATGCCCTTGGGCACTGATTTGCCATGTCGTGAGTAGCAGAAACGAATGCAGTGGCCTATCCATTTTGAAATGGTCTGTTTTGAGATGGCCTTTCCTTGAGATCCTGCAGCATATGCCACTAAAAGTTTCTCAGTTTTTCTGAAAGCTTTAGTTCTGTCCAAGTAGAAGCGTAGTTGTCTGTCTGTCCAAGAAATGTAGAAGTCTCTCACCCTTATTCTGTGTGTTTGGATAAAAGGTAGGCAAATGAATGGTTTGGTTAAGGGCCACACTGGACACTACCTTGGGCATAAATGTTGGGTTCGTCCTTAGAGAAACCCTGTCTGGATGGAAAATGATGAAAGGTTCCACAGCCATGAGTGCCTGTAACTCTGAAACTGGTCTTGCAGAGGTTATTGCTAGGAGCAGAGCTGTTTTTCAAGATAAAAACTTTATATCAGCTGTATTGGCTGGCTCAAAAGGCAGCAGTGTGAGTTTTTCCAAGACATAATTGAGGTCCCATGCAGGTATTGGGGCTCTCCTTGGAGGTCTTATGTTTTCGGCCCCTCTGAGGTACTGCTTTAGCAATGGATGGGAAAAAATAGGAGGTTCCGTATTGTAATGAGCTGAAATGGCAGAGGCATGAATTTTAATTGATGAAAATGATAGGCCTTTGTCCAGCATCTCAGTTAGGTATTGTAAAATCTGAGGAATATTTGGCACAGATGTGTCAATTCCTTGTGCCTGGTTCCAAGCACAGAATCTTTTCCATTTTTCTGCATAAGATTTTCTGGTACTGGGCCTCCTGGCCTCCAAAATAACATCCATCACTGCTTTAGAGAGAGGTGTGCTTTGAATGGTTACATTATCAACCATGCTGCCAGATTTAGGGTCCTGAGTTGGCTGTGCAGAATCTGATTGTTTCGCTGGGTCAGTAAGTGAGGAATTAAAGGCAATGTCCTGGCTGGGCCTTGAGACAAGCTTTTTAGGATTGGGTAACAGTGCTGGTGTGGCCAGTCTGGGGCAATCAGAATTATTCTTGGCTTCTCTTGTCTGACCTTTAGGAGTATCTTGGGGAGGAGATGCAGAGGAGGAAAGGCATATACTGTTACACTTTTCCAGCTGAATGACAGAGCATCCACTTTCCATGCTTGTTTGTGATAAGTCCTTGTGCAGAATTTCTGTAGTTGGCAGTTGTGAGGGGGAGGCAAATAGATAGAGGTCTGGGCATCCCCATTCCTTTGTTATCATGCTGAAGACTTGTGGATCCAATTTCCACTCGTGGGGATCTGTAAGGTTTCTGCTTAGCTCGTCTGCCAGAGTATTGTTCTTTCCTGGCAGGAATTGTGCTTGCAGATGTACTTGATAAGTCAATGCTATGTCCCACAAAGTCATGGCTTGTCTGCAGAGGGGGTAGGAATGTGCGCCTCCCTGCTTGTTTATGTACCACATGACTGTAGTATTGTCCGTCCTTATCAGTAGTTGTCCTGGATGGAGTAGATCCTTGAAAGCTGTCATGGCATTCTGAAAAGCTAGCATCTCTTTTTGATTGATATGTAGATGCATTTGGCTTGTGGACCATGTGCCCTGAATACATTTTCCTGCCATGTGCGCTCCCCAGGCATAATCTGATGCACCTGTTGTTACTGGCTGCCTGGCTGAGGGCAGAGTGAATGGCTGTCCCTTGTTGAGGTGATGGGCATGTGCCCACCATCGAAACTCCTGTTGTAGGCAAGGAGTGAGCGTAATTAATGCTTCCAGGCTTTGACAATGTTGAGTCCAGACACTTTTTAGGTACCACTGAATTTTCCTCACATGCAGTCAGGCATACGGAATTAGCAGAATGCAGGATGCCATGAAGCCCAAAGCCTACAGAATTTTTCTTGCAGATAACTGGTTCTTTGTTGCCAACATTTTGAAGTAAGAAGTTAGTTGCCTTTGTTTGTCTGGCGTGAGATAAGCCATCTGGGCAGCTGTATTTAAGCTTGCACCCAGGAATATTCTCTTGAGAGGGTACTAGTTTTGATTTCTTTTCGTTTACTGTGTACCCTAGGCAAATTAATAATCTTTTTACGAAAGCCAGATGCTTTAGTAGAGTGTCCTTGTTCTCTGCTTGTATAAGGCAGTCGTCCAAGTAAGGATAAATTTGAATTTCTCTGTCTGCAAAATGCAATTACTGCAGCTAGGCATTTTGTGAAGACCCTGGGCGGAGTTGATAAGCCAAAGGGCAGTGCAGAGAATTGGTAGTGCATTGAGCCAGCTATGAATCAGAGGTATCTTCTGCAAGATTGTCTGATTGGTAGATGCAGGTATGCCTCTTTTAGGTCCAAAGTTACAAGCCAAGCCTTCTTGCCCAGCATGCGCAGAAGCTGCTGCAGAGATAACATTTTGAATTTTGGAACGTCCAGAAATGTGTTTAGAAAAGACAGGTCCAGTATTGGTCTCCAGGCTTTGTCCTTTCTGGGAACCAAGAAAGGTCTTGAGTAAAATCCTTGTCCCTGCTCTTGCTGTGGTACTTGCTGAATGGCCCTCATGTGTATAAGGGAGGAAACTTATTTTTGAGCCTCTGACCACTGATTGTGTGGCACGTTTGGCATACCTTCTGCCTTTGGCAGGGTGTGAAAGTGGAACCTGTAGCCCTGGGACACTATATTCAATACCCATTTGTCCTGGGTGATCATGTGCCAATTTTCAAAGCAAAGTGCTAGTTTTCCCCCTAAGGGGGCTGCAAGAAGATAAGTGCTTGGTGCAGGCAGAGGCAAGTCAATTGGACTGTTTCCTGTATGGCTGTGCTTTGTCTTCTCCACTTTTGGAGGTAGAAGCGCCCCACTGTTTAGGCCTGTGTGAGCCCTGGGGCTGGGATCTGCCTCTGGGACGTCTGTATCTGCCTCTTTGTGGCCTGTCCCGACACTGGAAAGGACCAATTCTTTGTAGGCCAGTTCCTGCTAAATTTTGGTGGCTGAACCTGTAAGAAATCCTTTACTGTTAGCATAGATTTCGCTTTGTCCTCCATTTTCTTCAAAACCTCCTCTGCTTTAACATCAAATAAAGTATGTTGTAACGGAGCATGTAATAATTTTACTTTAACATGATCAGGCAGATTTTGTTCCTTTAACCAAGCATGCCTCCTAATGACAGAACCCGTAATTGCGGCCCTGCAGGAGGCCTCTACAGAATCAAAACCACATTGCAATGTATGCTTTCCCACTTGTTCAGTTGCATGCAATAAATTTAGAAGTTATGTACCTACCATAACGTTCCATGTTAGTTGTCTTCTCTCGCCTTCTTTCTTGCTGGATGGGTTCGGAGCCGATCCTCGGCTCAGACTCGGCACTTGCTAAGCTCGAGAGTCACTTTTACCAGCTCGAGGCAACCCCATATCCCATGATGCAAGGCGGTGATTACCCAGATCTCGTTTGGTATCTAGAGGAAAAACTGCCCATAATCTTTCCACAAAGGAAAGAAGAACAACTAACCTGACAAGGCTGTAAGGGGAACCCAGGTAATTAAGGTCCAGAGCTAACTGGTGTCCAAGGAAGAACAGTCTCCCAGAGAAAAAGGAAGTTCAAGGTCTGTCCAGGCTAGGGGGACAGGAGGGAGGGACGCAAGAAAGAAGGCGAGAGAAGACAACTAACATGGAACGTTATGGTAGGTACATAACTTCTAAATGTTAAGTTGTCAATCTCGCCTTCATTCTTGCTGGATGGGACCGCGTCCCTAGCACCTCTATCCTGGGTGGCTCAATAGAACAGACTCTTGAGAACTGTGGAACCAAAACTTGCCCTGTCCCTGGAGGCCAAATCTAATTTGTAATGAGAAACGAAGGTATGAGGAGTGGCCCAAGTGGCTGCTGCACAAATAGTGTCTAAGGGTAGTCTAGCCTGAAAAGCTGTAGATGTGGCTAGACCTCTTGTAGAATGTGCTTTAGGTTTTGAGATCAGTTGTTTGCCCCTAAGCTGATAAATGTCAGAAATGGTGGAAGACAGCCATCTGGATAAAGTCACTTTAGAAAAACAGGGAGACCTTTCTTATTTTCAGCATAAGAAAGAAAAAGCTGATCAGACTTCCTAAATTGCTTCGTTCTGTCCAAGTAATATCTGAGTTGGCGATTAACATCTACGTAATGCAATCTTTGTTCCGCCCTGTTAGAATAATTGGGAAAAAATACAGGAAGATCAATGGATTGGTTTAAATTTGTTTTAGAAGCAACCTTGGGCAAAAAGGATGGATTGGTTCTTAAGGATACTCTATCCTTGTGGAAGACCAAGTAAGGGGGACGAACACAGAGAGCATGAAGTTCAGACACTCTCCTAGCCGAGGTAATAGCAACTAGAAAGAGTGTCTTCCAAGAAAGAAATTTTAATGAGCATGTAGCAGCCGGTTTGAAAGGGGGAAGTATCAAGGATGTCAGCACTAAATTTAGGTCCCACTGTGGTGGAGGATCCCTAACAGGGGGTTTAAGTAGGAACACCCCTCTGAGAAAGGCTTTACAAAGTTTGTGAGACATAATGTTCTTGTCTGCAAATCCGACATGGAAATTCGAGATTGCTGCCAACTGGACTTTAACTGTGGAAGAAGAAGAACCGGAGTGAAAAATTTCAGCTAGAAAGTCAAAGACTGACTGAATAGGGGCAGTAAAAGGGTCTATGTTCTTAGACTTTGCCCAAAAGGAGAAACGTTGCCATTTGCTAGAGTAAATCCTCCTGGTAAAGGAATTTAGACAAGCTACTATGATACCTCTAACGGGGTTAGAGATCATAGGAAGCCTGGCTAAGGAAGGAAGTGGAGCAACCAAGCGGTGAGGTTGAGGGAATGAATGGACCGGTGCAGTTGACCCGACTGGTGGGTCAGAAGATCTGGAACTGGGTCCAGATGCCAAGGCTGCACCAAGAGATGGCGATGAAGGAACGGGAACCAAATTTGTTGAGGCCAGTAAGGGGCAATGAGAATCAGCTTGGCTCTCAAGACGGTAGCTTTCTGGAGTACTTGAGGTATTAACGGAAAGGGGGGAAAAGCATAAAGAAGTCCCTGGGGCCAATCCTGGGTTAGAGCATCTCTGGGGGATGGCCCGGAAGTGGAAAAGAGAGAGAAGAAGTCTGGGCATTTGCTGTTTTGGGGTGTAGCAAAAAGGTCGCAGCATGGGCGGCCCCACTTCTGAAAAATCTCTTCCACTATAGATTGTTTGAGAGACCACTCGTGAGGCATGAGTATAGCTCTACTCAATCTGTCCACTATTATGTTGGTTTTCCCGAGGATATGCGTTGCTATCAGAAACCGATGAGAGGAGATCGCCCATTGCCAAAGTCTGAGAGCTTCTCGACACAAAGGATAGGACTTGGTCCCACCCTGCTTGTTGATGTACCATACCACGGACATGTTGTCAGTGTGAACTGCAATAGTTCACAAGGGAAGAAAGTCGTTGAGGGCTTGCAACATTAAAAGCACTGCTCTCATCTCTAGGACATTTATGTGCAGGTGGTATTTGAAAGGTTGCCACGTGCCATGGACCATCCTGCCCTGATAATGCCCCCCCCACCCGATCAGGGAGGCATCCGAAGTGACCGTGGCTACCGGGGCCGGGGGGACAAATGGTCTGCCCTGATGGACTAGGGGGGGGGAGAAGTCCACCAGGATAGATGGCTCTTGCAGGTCTGTGTCACAAGGATCTTGTGACGCATGGGTAACTGCTGGAAGGACCATTGGGTAAACAACATCCACTGTAGGAGACGCATGTAAAAACGGGCCAGAGGAAGAAGTGTGATGGCAGCTACCATAAGGCCTAACACTTTCAGGACCAACCTGGCTTGTACCTTTTTGCTGAATAGGATGATCCGAACATGGTTTTGGATATCCAGGATTTTTTGGTTTGTCAGGTTTGCTGACATCCGAGTAGTGTCTAGATCTGCGCCTATAAAGGTAATAGATTGGCAAGGCGATAAGGAAGACTTTTCGAAGTTGACTGAAATTCCTAACTGACCGCAGAGACGTAGAGTATAATCTCTGGCTTGGAGAAGCTGATGCCTGGTGGTGGCTGAGAGGAGCCAGTCGTCTAGGTACGGAAACACCTGGAATCCTTGATGTCTCAGGTGAGCCGTGACCGCTGCCATGCATTTGGTGAACACTCTGGGGGCTGTAGTGAGACCAAAGGGCAGGGCTCTGAATTGAAAATGACTGGTCCCCAGCCGAAAGCGGAGAAACCTTCTGGAGCGTCTGTGGATTTTATGTGATAGTACGATCTTGAAGGTCTATGGAGCACATCCAGTTGTTTTGCCCAGAAAGGGCAAAATCGATTGAAGTGTGACCATCCAAATCTTGCCTTTTGACAGACTTGTTTAGCCTGCTGAGGTCTAATATTGGTCTCCAGTCTCCCGCCTTTTGGGAACCAAAAGTACCTTGAGTAGATTCCCGACTCTAAATGATCTGTTGGAACTGGCTGGATGGCCCTTTTCTCTAGAAGCTTTGAAACCTCTAGCTTTGCAATTTCCCTTAGACCGGGTGGAACGTCTGGAAGGGATCCTTTCTGAGGGAAGGGGCTTTTCTCGAAAGGTATTTTGTAACCCTCGGATATGATCGACTGTACCCATTTGTCTTGAGAGAGGGAAAGCCAGCCTTCTGGGTACAGCGACAATCTCCCCCCGACTGCCTCCAAGGGTGGGCAGTCGGGCAACACCTCAGGGATGCTGGAAGGGCTTGTCAGAGAGAGGCTCTCTGCTGACCTGGTTCTGCGGACCCCCTCTGCCCCTAGGGCGGCGTCTGTTATTACCCCCTCTGCCTCTGGGGGAAAACTGACCACGTGCATCAGGCGTGACTCCCTGTGATTTTCGGAACCACATTTTCCCTCCCTTCTGACCTTTGGGGTAAGGTCTAGAAGGGGTGGAGAAACAGACTCCTACGGCAGAAAGAGTCTTGCTCGCACCTGGTCAAAGTGTCCTTCACCTGAGGTCCAAACAAAGTTGTCCCATCAAAGGGAGAGTTTGTGAAGGACGCCTTAAAGGGGTCTGCAAAAATGCAAAGCCGCATCCAGGACTGACGTCTGAGAGCCACTCCTGTGCCTGCGGCTCTACTCGCCCCGTCGGCTGCATAAGAAATGAGCCGCATGGAGGAGTTAGTTATGGAATTTAGGATTCCCCAGCTGAGAGGCAATCTTCTCTTGAGCCCCAGCAGCTGACGGATCCTGCACTACCTCACCCAATTCTTTGAGGATATCTCTTTGAAGTCGGGTGAAGTGACATAAATAATTCAGCGAACGCATAGCAAAGGTCGCTGAGGAAAACATCCGCTTACCATACCTGTCCATGGTCCTAGACTCCTTGTTAGGAGGATGGACTGGTATGGAAGGATCTGCAAGCTCCTTCTTGGTGGCGGCAGCCACCACCATGGCAACAACCGGGACACCTTTAGTGAGAAACTGTTTTTCAGTGGGGGCCGTGATGAATTTAGAAGGCCTCCTGGGGACTGGTTCCACAGAATCAGGAGATGCCCAAGCCTTTCGAGCTATCACATCCATGAGGGGGTCGAAAGGCGGAGACACCCAGGAGGTGGAGGGTCGAGATCCAAAAGCCTCCAGGTATACCGACTCATCCTCTGAGGGATTAATGGAGGGCCAGTTCCCCCTCTGTTTCAGGAGTTCAAGGATGTCTGAAAAAGAGACATCCTCAGAGGGGGATCTTGGGGACCCCTCCGACTCATCTAAGTCTGTATCTGATGTCGTAGACTCGGGGGAGTCTAAGTGCTTCCTCTTGCAGGTCCTCTTACGTGGGGGTTCCCCTGAAGGATCAGGAGAAACCTCGGAAGAGGAAGTTCTTCCCAATGGGGAAACCTGGGGCGATGGATGTCTGGGTCCGGGAGCAAGAGAGTGGGAAGAGACATCTACAGGCACCGTAGAGGGAAGAGCTAAAGTAACAGACTGCTGACTGAGCTCGGTGGCTAGCACACTCCTCATCACTCAAGGCTCCTCCCGGGGAGGACCGAGAGCTCCCGCTCCGAAGAAACAGGAATCCCCAGCCCCACCGAAAGGGAAGGCTCCGAAGCAGATGTCGGCGCCGAGCTCACCAAGGCCGAAGCCCAGAGAGGGAGAACGGGGTCGGACAAGGGTCCGATGCCACTCGCCCCCCCGGAACCGACCAGGGAAGCCCGACGACCGGATCCCTCCAAGGACGGTCTCAAGGAGGAGATAGGAGTCGAAGACGACGGTGCCAAAAGGGGTGGTATCGGCTCCGAAGCACCAACAGTCACGGTACCAATAATCTCCAGCTCCGAGCTCTGAAGGAGAGTCGAAGGAGGAATTTCTGGAGGGTGTGGAATAGCGATCATCTGCTGAGACGGGCTATGGAGCATCTGGGCCAGTGCCTGTGATTTCAGCAGTCTACTCACCACTCTCTCCAAGTCATGGTCTGAGAGTCTGGAAGACCTTGAGGATCGGCTCCGATAGCTCCATTCCGAAAGTAAGGGAGAGGCCGGAGCCGAGTGGATAGACTCCAGCGAAGGAGATCTAGATCTCTTTCTCGACAGAGCCATCGGAGCCGAAGAACCTTCGGTTCCAGTTGGAGCCGACAGCTTGTCGGCTCTGAGCTGGGTTAGAGATGTGTCGACTCCAGCCAGAGCCGACACAGGTGCCGAAGCCAGGGTATCGGTGCCGATCGGCGCCGATACTAAAACTTCCGAGAAGGAAGGATCGGCTCCGGACCGAGCCGATCTCGACTCCAGTGGAGTCGGAACCAAGGCCACAGACTTGGACACTGAAGGCTGGGCCTTGGATGGCTTTGAGGGCTTCCCGGAGCCGGACTTAGCCGGGGAGCTCTCAAGCTTGAGAAGACCTCTTAGGATCAGTTTATTTCTACGTTCCTGCAGGACTCTCTGGCTGAAAGAGTGGCAAATAGCACAGGAGTCCTGCAGGTGTAGGGGTCCCAGGCAATAAATACAAGAAGAGTGACCGTCTGTCAGAGACATCTTCTGACAGCACGAGTCACACTTCTTAAAGCCTGAGACCCTAGTGTCTTTAGACATGACTGAGTTCTAAACACAAACACACACACACTCAGTCCAAAAAATTACACTAACTATACAAAAAACTAAGTACAGGGAAATAAACACAGACACACTTAAAACAAATCCTGACAGGAAAATGTTTGGGAGGGTAAGGCCTAAGGCCTGAATAACAGAAAATATGGATAAAGGAACGGAAAACTAATGGGAATAGGGCTAAGTGAATCGGGGAACTAACAAACTATAAATATGAAAATATTAAGGTACTGGGATAGCTAAATCTCTTGGAAAAGAGTAATTAAATTCACTTACCAGGAGCTGGCAAAAAAGGTGACCTCATGAGCGAAGCGGCAAACGAGATCTGGGTAATCACCGCCTTGCATCATGGGATATGGGGCTGCCTCGAGCTGGTAAAAGTGACCCTCGAGCTTAGCAAGTGCCGAGTCGGAGCCGAGGATCGGCTCCAAACCCATCCAGCAAGAATGAAGGCGAGATTGACAACTTAACATCCTGTATTTCCTTATTTTTTGTACAATCAGAATTAGTCAACATTTTCTGTTTTAACAGTGACATTAAGTATTGCTGATATTTAATCATATGAAATTGACAATTTAAAGCCCTCACAGCCAAAGTAGCAGAAGTGTAAACCTTTTTCCCCCATCTGTCTAGTGCCCTTGAATCCCTGTCAGAAGTGACAGGGTTTTTTGCAGTAGCGGCCTTAACCCCCTTGGGACCCTGAGAAATAGTTTCTGGGTCAGCAGCAGGGTTTTTATAAAGAAATTTATGTGAATCTGGAACCCTGTAGTATCTGTCTGGTTTAACAGGTGCTGGAGGTAAGGAGTCTGGAGAAAGGCAGGACTCTGAAAATACATCATCTACAATGTCTAGCACAGGGGGAATAGCAAGAGGCCTGTGCTGAGGAAGTAAAAGAAAATCTCTAAGCCTTTTCTTTGATTCTGAGTAATCTTGGCTCTCCCAGTGGAAGTGCTCCCTCATGGTATGTAGGGTTTCCCCAAAAGAATAATCCTCAGGAGGAGAGGCTGAAGGAATGGATTCTTCAGCATCAGAATCCTCATAGGGAGGAAGAGAGTATTCCTGTACAGAAGAGGAGTCATAGGAAATGGAAACCTGATCTGAAGAGTCAGTCTGTCTCTTGCCTAGGCCTCTTGTCAGGAGGGGGATGGGAACCCCTGATCAAGGTAATAAGGTCTTCGGCCATTTTGAGCATCTGTTTCTTAGGCATGGAAGTCTGTCCTGGAGAATGCTGTACTTGTTTCGTTGTCTTTAAAGCTGCTGTAGTCTTTGCTTTTGAAGCTGAAGTAGGCTTTACATATAGCTGTGTAGGTCTGAAAACACCCTCAGAAGCAGATGCCTGCTCAGCGGCTCCGGACCCATCTGAGTGATTGATTTAGAGTGTCCAATACCTTCAGTATCCAAAGGCCTAGCTGGCTCCATGTGGGAGTAGTCAGTGGCCTGTGGCTCTGACGTAGCGGGTGACAGGGACTGCAAAAGTGCCTCACCGAGAACCGGCGACTGACTTAGCGGAAGCCTCGTCGGTTTTGGATCTCGAATGCCTGTCCTTCTCTTTTTCCTTGCGTTTTTTAGAAACTCCAGTCGTCGGCTGTTCCGACGGCATTATGTAACTGAATTTTCGGCCAAAGTAATAAGCAAAATCAAACAGATGCTTAATAGTGCGTTTGTTGAACCTAGCACAAAACTTACAGCTAGCAACGTTATGATCAGGGGCTAGGCAAGGAATACAGTAAGAATGATCATCCTTATGAGGTATTTGCTTCCCACAAGAGATACAATTGTTAACTTTTTCTGACATCGGTCTGGAGCAAGAAAAATGTTTCCCCAATGGGGTAGTTAGCTTTAATGAAGACTTCGGATCTGAAATTCGTATGTGAAAATCTCAGGAGTCGACCGACCGGCACTTGTGAACTGCTTTTGCTTCGGGCACCGCATGGCAAGGAAAACGGAAGAAAATGGCGTCTGCTGCATCTTTTATACCCCTGGCGCAAGAAAATGGCGTCTGCTGCATCTTTTTTGCCCCTGGCGCACTGACGTCAGGGAAGAGTCGACAGCAACCGATGCTGGACCTAGACTTGGGAATTCTGGCCGACTATGAGTAAGGACTGCAACAGTGAAAAACGATGAACATCCTTGGTTCCAGTTTCCACTCGTGTGGGTCCATGAGGTTTCTGCTTAGTTCGTCTGCCAGTGTATTTAGCTTTCTTGTCAGGAATTGAGCTTGTAGATGCACTTGGCAGCTCAGGGCTGTGTTGAACAATGCCATGGCTAGTTTGCAGAGGGGATAAGAATGTGTACCCCCCTGCTTGTTTATGTACCACATAACAGTGGTGCTGTGCAGCTTTACCATTAATTGTCCTGGAAGAATGTGGTCCTTGAAGGCTGGAAGAGCATTCTGTACAGCTAACATTTCTTTTTGATTAATATGCAGGTGCATTTGACTTGGGTTCCATTTGCCCTGAATGCACCTCCCTGCCAGGTGAGCCCCCCCATGCATAGTCTGATGCGTCTGTTAGGATTCGGGCGGCAGGGGGTAGTGTGAATGGTAGTCCCTTGTTTTGGTGGCAGGCCTCTGCCCACCAAAGGAACTCTAGGCGTAGACGAGGTATGATACGAATAGTTGCTTTTAGATACTGAGAATGTTGACACCATAGGCTTTTTAGATACCACTGTAGTTTCCTCATATGCAGTCTTGCATATGGAATTAGAAGAATGCAGAAGGTCAGGAACCCCAAGGCTTGTAGTATTTGCTTTGCAGATACAGGGTTTTTGTGGCCACTTGTCGGACGTAGGTTGTCAAATGAATTTGTTTCGCTGGCGTGAAGAAAGCCATCTGGGAAGTTGTATTCAAGCTTGCTCCCAGGAATATAATTTGTTGACAGGGTACAAAGTGTGATTTCTTTTCGTTTATGGTGTACCCCACACAAGTTAGAACCCTTTGTACAAAAGCCAGATGATTCAAAAGTATGTCCTGGCTTTCTGCCCGAATTAGACAATCGTCCAGGTATGGGTATATATGAATATTTCTTTGCCTGCAAAATGCAAAGACTGGAGCTAGGCACTTTGTGAATACCCTGGGCGCAGTAGATAAGCCAAAAGGCAGTGCAGAGAAATGACAGTGCATGTAGCCTGCTTTGAAGCATAGGAATCTTCTTCAAGACTCCCTAATATGGATGTGCAGGTATGCTTCTTTTAAATCCAGTGCTGCCAACTATGCATCCATGCCTAGCATAGGAAGCAGCTGGTGAAGAGTCAGCATTTTGAATTTTGGAATCACCAGAAAGGTGTTTAGAATAGAAAGGTCCAAGATAGGATGCCATGTATTGCCTTTTCTGGGTACCAGGAAAAGTCTTGAATAGAAACCTTGCCCCTTTTCCTCTTCTGGTACCAACTGAATAGCCCCCATGTTTAAGAGAGAGAAAAGAGTACCCGATTTTGGGCCTCTGCCCACTGATTTGGGGGTAGATCTGGCCACCCGCTTGGTGTTGGTAACGTGTGGAAATGAAATCTGTATCCTTGGGACACTATATTTAAAAACCCATTTACCCTGGGTAATGAGTTCTCAGTTTTTGGCATGCAGACCAATCTTTCCGCCTAAAGGAGCATTCAGTTGGGAAGTGCTTGGAAGTCTTAAAAGCAATTCACTGAGGCGGTTTTCCATAGGGGGAAGTCTTGCTTTTCCCAGGTTTGGGTGCGGAAACCCCCCACTGCCTACTCGTGCGTGTCCCTTGGGACTGAAACCTGGGGTCTCTGCTGTGTCTGGGTTTGGCTTGAGAAGACCTGGAGAGGCTGGAAAGGACCAATTTTTAGAGGGCCAGTGCCTACTAAATCTAGGAGGCTGAACTTGTAAGAAATCTTTAACAGTCTGCATAAATTTAGCTTTATCTTCCATCTTTTTAAGAACTTCCTCAGCCTTGTTGCCAAACAGGCGGTCCTGATTTAAGGGAGCATCCAACAACTTAGCTTTAACATGATCAGGCAAAGATTGCTCCTTCAGCCAAGCATGCCTTCTGAGCACAAACCCAGTAACAGCAGCCCTGCAAGAGGTGTCTAATGAATCAAATCCACACTGCAAAATATGTTTTCCAACCTTTTTCAGCAGAATGCATTAAATCCTGTAATTCTTTTTGTTCAGCGCAGTCAAGAATTAACAATTTTCTGTTTAAGCAATCCAATAACATGTTGTTGATACTTAAACATATGAAAGTGGCAGTTTAAAGCCCTAATGGCCAAGGTTGCAGAAAGTACAGTTGTGTACACTTACCATAAATGTAGATGTTAGAGTGTATTCACTGTTGCAGTCATTACATTTGGGTAATCTGCTGGCAGGTTGCCCTCAGTCGGCCTGACTAACAAAGTCTTGGGTCCTGCGTCGGTTGCTGTCCCTTCTTCCATGACTTCAGGTTGTTAGGGGTATAAAACATGCAGCAGACACCATTACATCAGTTTCTTGCCCCAGATGTCAGGTGCCCCCCAAATGGGGAGCAAAATATATATATATATATATATATATATATATATGTACAAGCATATAATTTAAAACACAAAAAATATACCTCCACACAAAAGCAAATACACCAAAAAGGCTTTTAAGTATAATAAAAGAAAGGAGAGGTATAGTAAGAGAAAAACAGAGGGCTGGAGCGTGGGTAACCAGGACTGCAACAGTAAATACACTCAAACATCTACATTTATGGTAAGTGTGCACAACTGTACTATGTTCTTCGTGTTTCACTGTTGCAGTCATTACATTTGGGGTAGAATCCCAAAGCTATGGTTGGGAGGATGGGGTTATACAGCATTAGGAGCAGCTATAAGGCCCTGCAGGACAGCAGTGGCAAAGCCAACTTTGGATTTGGAGAAGAGAGGTAAATGGTAATGTTTGGTGAACGTATGAACTGAGCTCCAGGTAGCAGCTTCTAGAATGTCTCTGGTAGAACCCCCTCAGAGAAAGGCTGCAGAAGTAGATGCAGACCTGGTGGAATGAGATACGATCCCCTTGGGGATAGGTTTCCCATGGTGCATATAGCAGAAATAAAAACAATGGCTTATCCATTTGGAAATAGTCTGCTTTGAAATAGCCTTTCCCTCTGCCCCTACAGCAAATGCCACCAATAGTTGTTCAGATTTTGTCCTGTTTAAGTAGAATCTGGCTTGTCTGTGTACATCCAATGAATGCAGAATCTGCTCACCCTTGTTCTGTGGACTGGGAAAGAAAGTTGGCAGATGAATGGTCTGATTAAGAGCCATGCTGGATACACTTCAGGCATTAAAAATGGATTGGTCCTGACAGCCACCCTGTCCAGATGAAGAATAATGAAAGGCTCCACTGCCATAAGAGCCTGTAATTCTGAAATCCTTCTAGCTGAAGTGACTGCTAAAAGGAAAGCTGGTTTCCAGGAGAGAAATTTTAGGTCTGCAGTAGCAGCTGGCTCAAAAGGAGGGAGAGTGAGTTTTTCCAAAACAAAAAATTGAGGCCCCATGCAGGAGTGTGTGCTCTCCTGGGAGGTCTTAAATTTTTGGCCCCTCTGAGATACTGCTTTAGCAGAGGATGAGAGAAGAGGGGAGGTTCTGTGTTGTAATGAGCTGAAATGGCAGACGCATGGATTTTTATGGAAAAAAAAGGATAGGCCCTTGTGGAGCATCTCAGTTAGGTATTGCAGAATCTGGGAATCTAGAATATTGGACATTGCTGTGCTTAATCCTTGTGATTGGTTCCAGGCACATAATCTTCCATTTGTCAGCATAAGATTTTCTAGTATTAGGCCTTCTAGCCTCCAAAATGACATCCATCACAGGTTTGTTAAGGGATGCCAAGGGTGAAAGTAATTGATGAGCCATGCTGCAAGATTCAAAGTTTGTAGCAGAGTGTGCAGAATTTGGTAGTTAAGCTGAGACAGTAGGTAAGGTGTCTGAGGCAGGTGCCACAGAGGAAGGTGTGACACATTGCGCAGGAGTGGGTCACAGTGCTGGCGAGGCCAGTCTGAAGCAAGCAGAATCATTTTTGGTTTGTTCAGTTTGACTTTTAGTAAAACTTTGGAGAGCAGAGGCAGAGGGGGAAAAGCATAAACTGATAGGTTTTTCCAGCTGAATGATAGAGCATCCACTTTCCAAGCTTTTTTATGATGAACTCTTGTGCAGAATTTGTCCAACTGATAGATACTATGTCCGGGCTCCCCCATTTGCGTGTCAACATGTTGAAAACTTGTGGTTCCAGTTTCCAATCGTGTGCGTCTAGAAGATTTCTGCTTAGTTCGTCTGCCACAGTATTTAGCTTTCCTGGCAAGAATTGAGCTTGTAGTTGTATTTCACAGGTCAAGCCCATGTTCCACAATGCCATGGCTAGTCTGCAAAGGGAGTAGGAGTGTGTACCCCCCTGCTTGTTTATGTACCACATAACTGTGGTGTTGTCTGTCTTTATTAGTAGTTGTCCTGGATGAAGGTATTCTTTGAAGGCTGTCAGTGCATTCTGTACAGCTAGCATCTCTTTCTGGTTGATATGTAGGTGCATGGCTCCATTTGCCCTGAATGCAGTTCCCTGCCAGATGAGCCCCCCAAGCATAGTCTGATGCGTCTGTAGTCAGGGTTTGGGCAGCAGGGAGTGGAGTGAATGGCAGTCCCTTGTTTTGGTGGCAGGCCTCTGCCCACCATAGGAACTCTAGTTGCAGGCAAGGTATAATAGGAATCACTGTTTCCAGGCTGTGACAATGTTGACTCCATAACCTTTTTAAGTACCACTGAAGTTTACTCATATACAGTCTTTCATATGGAATTAGAAGAATGCAGGAGGCCATGAATCCCAAGGCTTGCAGAATTTGTCTTGCAGATAGCAGGGTTTTTGTGGCCACCTGTTTGAAGTAAGTCACCAATTGAATTTGCTTTTCTGGCGTAAGGTAAGTCATCACGGCAGTTGTATTCAAGCTTGCACCCAGGAATGTAATTTTTGAAAGGGTACCCAGTTGTGATTTCTTTTCATTTATGGTGTACCCTAGACAAATCAGAACCCTTTTTTAAAATGCCAGATGCTTTAGAAGAATATGTTTGTTTTCTGCCTGAATTAGACAATCATCCAGGTATGGATATATTTGAATATTTTTTTGCCTGCAAAATGCAATTACTGGTGCCAGGCACTTTGTAAAGACCCTGGGCGCAGTAGATAAGCCAAAGGGCAGTGCAGAGAACTGATAATGCAAGTAACCTGCTTTGAAGCAGAGGTATCTTCTGCAAGATTCCCCGAATGGGATATGCAGGTAAGCCCTTTAAGTCTAGAGTTACCCTCCAGGCATCTTTGCCTAGCATAGGTAGTAGCTGTTGAAGAGTCAGCATCTTGAATTTTGGAATGTCCAGAAATGTGTTTAGAGTGGATAAATCCAAAATTGGACGCCATGATTTGTCTTTTCTGGGTACCAGGAAAAGTCTTGAATAGAAACTTTGTCCCTTTTCCTCTTCTGGTACTGGTTGAATGGCCTCCATGTTCATGAGGGACAGAACTTGTTTCTGGGCCTGTGCCCACTGATTTGGGGGCAGATCTGGCCACCCGTTTGGGATTGGCAATGTGTGGAAATGAAATCTGTATCCCTGGGATACTTTATTTAAAACCCATTTGTTGCCAGTTTCTTGCATGAAGTACCAGTTTTCCCCCCAAAGGGGCGGTTAAAAGTTAAGTGCTTGGTGAGTGTAAAGGGAAGTCATTGAGACTGTTTACCATAGGGAGGTGCCTTGCTGCTTCCAGATTTGTAGGTAGAGGCAACCCATTGTTTTGTCTTAAAAGTCCCTTGTGACTGAAACCTGGAGCCTTTGGGCTGTCTTGATTTGACTTTAGCGACTCTCCAGGGGACAGGAAAGGACCAGTTTTTAGTAGGCGAGTGCCTACTAAATCTTAGAGGTTGCACTTGTAAGAAATCTTTCACAGTTTGCATAGATTTAGCTTTATCTTCCATCTTTTTTAACACTTCTTCAGCCTTATTAACAAAGAGACGGCCCTATTGTAAAGGAGCATCCAACAATTTTGCTTTAACATGGTCAGGCAGAGTTTGCTCTTTAAGCCAAGCATGCCTTCTTAGCACAGATCCAGTTACAGCAGCCCTGCAAGAGGCCTCCAAGGAATCAAAACCACATTGCAAAGTTATGTTTTCCAACTTGTTCAGCTGAATGTAATAAATCCTGCAAATCTTAAATTTTACACCACAGTCAGAAATTAATATTTTCTGTTCAAGTAGTCCCATGATATGCTGTTGATATTTAAGCATATGAACTGGACAGTTTAAAGCCCTGATTGCCAAGGTTGCACACCTGTAAACCTTTTTAACCCATCTATCCAGCGCCCTGGAATCTCTATCAGAAGGGGTAGGATTTTTAGAAGTAGAGGTCTTAATGCCCTTGGGGCCCTGAGAAATTGTTTCAGGGTCAGCAATGGGATTTTTGAAAAGGAATTGGTGGGAGTCAGGAACCCTGTAGTATCTGTCTGGCTTACAAGGAGCCAGAGGCATAGAATCAGGAGTCCTATCAGATTCTGAAAAAAACATCCTCAACAATGTCTAGAACATGAGGTATGGCCAAAGGCCTATGCTGAGGAAGAAAATCCGCAAGTCTCTTTTTAGATTCAGAGAAATCCTGACTTTCCCAGTGGAAATGTTCCCTTAAAGTATGTAAAGTTTCCCCAAAAGAAAAATCCTCAGGGAGAGAAGCAGAAGGAATATAATCTTCTGCATCAGGAGTCCTCATAAGTAGGAATAGACAAATTCTGTTCATTAGAAGAGTCAGAAGAAATAGAATCCTGTTCAGAAGATTCATAGTCAATGTCTTGCCTAGGCCTCTTAGAAGGGGGGGGGGGGGTTGGCTACCCCTGATCACAGTAATTAAATCTTCAGCCATTTTGATCATTTGTTTTTTAGGCATAGGGGCCTGCACATGTGGCCCAGGCGTCAGTTTTTTAGACATAGATTTAGATTTTGGCCTTAGTTTTGAAGATGGCGTCGGTCTAATATACAAATCTGTAGGCCTGAAAACACCCTCAGAAGCCAGTGCCTGCTTAGCGGCTCCGGACCCATCTAAATTAGAGACATCCACGGGTTCCAAAATTGAAGCATCTCGCGACATACTGGACTCCAAATTGGTCTCAGTAGAAGCCTGCGAATCAGAAGTAGCGATATCAGGGGCTGCTAAAGCAACTCACTGAGTACCGGGGCTTAGGAGAAGCGACATCGGTTTTGGGCCTCGACGGTCTGTCTCTGTCATTTTCTTTGCATTTTTTAGGTATTCCGGTAGTCGGATTGCTAACCGATGACATTTCTGGACAATTAAATTGTCACCCAAAATATTTAGAAGCAATAATATACCGACGTTTAATCATTCGACAGCAAGGCACGTTGTGGTCAGGGCCTAGGCAAGGAATACAGTACAAATAAAAATCCTTATGAGGTATTTGCTTCCCACAAGTAATGCAATTATTAACTTTTACTGATATCAGCAAGGAGCAAGAAAAAGTTTCCCCAACGGGTACTTAGCTTTCAGTTGAAGACTTCGGTTCGAAAATTTCAGGAGTCGGCTGACCAGCACTTGAAAACCACTTCTGCTTCGGGCACCGTGCGGCAAGAAAGACTGATATAATGGCGTCAGCTGCATGTTTTATAGCCCTGACAACATGACGTCATGGAAGGGAAAGCAACCGACACAGGACCCAAGACTTTGTTAATCAGGCCAACTGAGGGCAACCTGCTAGCAGATTACCCAAATGTAATGACTGCAACAGTTAAACACGAAGAACATGTGTAAACTTTCTTACCCAATCTATCCAGTGCCCTGGAGTCTCTATCTGAGGGGGTAGGATTTTTAGCAGTAGAAGCCTTAATGCCTTTGGGTCCCTGTGAAAGTCTCTGGATCCACAATAGGATTTTTAAAAAGGAACTTGTGAGAATCAGGAAAGTACAGTTGTGTACACTTACACTCGAACATCTACATTTATGGTATTCAATGTTGCAGTGATTACATTTGGCTAATCTGCTGGCAGGTTGCCCTCAGTCGGCCTGAATTCCAAAGTCTTGGGTCCTGCTTCTGTTGCTGTCTTCTCTTCCATGACGTCAGGGATATAAAACATGCAGCCGATGCCATTTTCTTCAGTTTTTCTTGGGCAAGAGGGTAACCTGAACTGCAACAGTGAATACACTTGAACATCTACATTTATGGTAAGTGTACCCAACTGTACTACGTTCTTCGTGTTTCACTATTGCAGTCATTACATTTGGGTAGAATCCCAAAGCTATGGTTGGGTGGCTGGAGCTAAACAGCATTAGGTGTGGCTATAAGGCCCTGGAGCACTGCAGTGGCAAAGCCTGTCCTGGACTTAGAGAGGCAAATGGTAATGCTTTGTAAAGGTGTGAACAGAACTCCAGTAGCAGCCTCTAGAATGTTGTTGGTTGGTACTCCTCTGAGAAAGGTTGCCGAAGTAGCTGCAGCTCTGGTGGAAGGAGACAGTACAGTTTTGTACCTACCATAAATGTAGATGTTCGAGTGCTAATACAGCTGCAGTCATAACAGATGGGTTTTCCTGCCGTCAGGCGGGTCCTCGGTCAGCCGAATTCCAAAGTCTAGGTCCGGCGTCGGTTGTCGTCACTTCCTCCCTGACGTCAGTGCGACAGGGGGTATAAAAGATCCAACCGACGCCATTTTCTTCAGTTTTTCTTGCCTCAGATGTCAGGTGCCCCCAGAAGGAAGGCAATACATAAAATTATGTAATAATGCAATGCAATATAATCAAAAAATAGTAGTTGCAAGCAAATACACCATAAAAGCATACCCCTAGAGGGAAGGAGGGAGGGAAAAGTACAGTTTTGTACCTACCATAAATGTAGATGTCCGATAGGTATGCACCTGCAGTCATCACATATGAGTTGTCCTGCCTCAGGCAGCCCTTCGGTCGGCCGGATTCCAAAGTCTGGGTCCGGCGTCGGCTGATGTCGCCCTTTCCCCGACGTCAGAGCGCCTGGGGTATAAAAGCGTCAGCCGACGCCATCTTCCTCAGTGTTTCTTGCCCCAGATGCCCTCAAAGGAAGGCTAAATTTGGAGAAATGCAATAAATTCCAAACATGCACAGGAATATATATGTGTATATATATATATATATATAAATAAAACAAATACACCATAATAGATAACCCCAGCTAGCTACGAGAGGGAAAAGTACCCAATAAATACCAAAGAGGGGAAGGAGGGAGGGTAAACCTGACTGCAGATGCATACCTATCGGACATCTACATTTATGGTAGGTACAAAACTGTACTATGTCCTTCAAGGATGCATCTGCAGTCATCACATATGGGTAGAATACCATAGCCAATCTGGGGCTGGAGGATCTATGTAAAGGATGGTGTAGCTAAAATGCCCTGCAGGACTGCCGTAGCAAAGCCTGCTCTGGATCTGGAATATAAAGGTAAATTGTAATGCTTGGAAAATGTATGCACGGAGCTCCATGTAGCAGCTTCTAAAATGTCCTTGGTAGCCACCCCTCTTAAGAAGGCTGTGGAGGTGGCTGTGGCTCTGGTGGAATGAGGTCTAATGTTAGCTGGCACAGTTTTTCCATGAAAGGAATAACAAAACGAATGCAATTCCTATCCATTTTGAAATTGTCTGTTTGGAAATTGCTTTTCCTTGTGCACCAGCAGCATATGCTACCAACAGCTGGTCAGTTTTTCTGTAGCTTTTAGTTCTGTCCAAGTAGTAGTGCAACTGTCTGTGTATGTCCAGGGTGTGCAGAAGTTTCTCCCCTTTGTTTTGTGGATTTGGAAAGAAGGTAGGCAGGTGAATAGCTTGGTTTAATGAGACCCTGGATACCACCTTTGGCATAAATGAAGGATTGGTTCTCAATGAGACTCTGTCCAGATGAAAAATAAGAAATGGCTGTACTGCCATGAGGGCCTGTAACTCAGATACTCTTCTTGCTGAGGTTATGGCCAGAAGGAAGGTGGTCTTCCAAGACAGGAACTGTAGTTCTGCAGATGCTGCTGGTTCAAATGGAGGCAGAGTTACTTTTTCCAACACGAAGTTAAGGTCCCAAGTAGGCAATGGAGGTTTCCTTGGAGGATTGATGTTTTTAATTCCTCTTAGAAACTGTCTTAGGAGAGGATGAGAAAAGACAGGTGGATCAGTATTGTACTCTGCTGAAATTGCTGAAGCATGAATTTTAATGGAAGAGTAAGACAGGCCATTGTGGAGCATTTCTGCCAAGTATTCCAGGATATGTGCCATGTTCATCACGGTCGCATCTAGGCCCTTTGTGGTGCTCCAAGTGTGAAATCTTTTCCATTTTGCTGAATATGCCTTTCTTGTGGAAGGTCATGAAGCTTCCATGATGATATCCTTCACTCTCTTGGATAGCTTATCCTGAGGAGGAGTCAAGGTATTTTCCAGGCTGTTAGTTGCAAGGTTTTCAGGTTGGAATGCAGAGTTTTGCAATTGTGCTGTGTCAGGAGAAGTGGCCATTGAGGAAGAGGCCATAGTTTCGTGCGTGACATGCTCTTTAACAGTGGGTACCAGTGCTGTCTTGGCCAGTCCGGAGCTATCAGAATCACTTTTGGCTGCTCTGCCCTGATCATCAGTAAGACCTTGGTCATTAATGCAAGAGGTGGAAATGCATACACTGTTAGAGTTCTCCAGCTGAAAGATAGGGCGTCCACTTTCCATGCTTGTGGGTGGTATGTCCTTGAGCAGAATTTCTTCAGCTGATGATTGTGGGAGGAGGCAAAAAGATCTATGTCTGACCTTCCCCATGATTGTGTTATCTGTAGGAAGATGTCTGGGTGCAGCATCCATTCGTGTGCATCCATGAATTTCTGCTTAAGCTGTCCGCCAGTATATTGTCTTTTCCTGGCACAAACTGGGATTGCAGCTCTATATTGAGTTTCAAGGAAAGTTCCCATAGATTCACTGCCAGTCTGCAAAGAGGGTAGGAATGGGTGCCTCCTTGCTTGTTTATGTACCACATAACTGTGGTGTTGTCTGTCCTTATTAGCAGGTGGCCTTGATGCAGAAAGAGTTTGAAGGCCTCTATTGCATGTATCGCTGCCAGCATTTCCTTTTGGTTTATGTGCATGCGTAGCTCCTTTTGTGACCACAGTCCTTGAATACATCTGCCCTCCATGTGTGCTCCCCAACCGTGGTCTGAAGCGTCCGTTGTAATGGTTTGGCTGGCTACTGGCTTGCTGAAGGGCAGACCCCTGTTTGACTGGCTTGCTTGAGCCCACCACAGAAATTCCTTTTGGAGGCATGGAATGAGTGGGATCAAAGTTTCTAAGCTGTGACTGTGCTGAGTCCATAAACTCCTTAGGTACCATTGTAGTTTCCTCATATGCAGCCTTGCTTGTGGAATCAGAAGAATGCAAGATGCCATGTAACCCAGGGCCTGCAGGATTTTCCTTGAAGTCAGCAGAGTTTGTCTCGTCAGATTCTTGAAGTAATCCGGTAGTTGTCTTTGTTTTTCTTCTGTGAGAAAAGCCATTTGGGTGGTTGTGTCTAGATCCGCACCCAGAAAAGTTATTCTTTGGGATGGAACAAGTCTTGATTTGTGAATGTTGACTGTATATCCCAAGGCCTGCAGTGGGTGGATGGCATAATTCAAGTCCTTTACCAAAGTTTGTTGGCTGTCCGCTTGTATAAGGCAGTCGTCCAGATATGGGTATATTTGAATCCCCTGAAGTCTGCAGTGTGCAATTACTGATGCCAGGTATTTCATGAATACTCTGGGCGCAGTAGATAAGCCAAAGGGCAATGCTGAGAATTGATAATGCTCTGAACCTGCAAGAAATCTGAGGTGTCTTCTGCAACTTTGTCTGATAGGGACATGCAGGTATGCCTCCTTGAGGTCTAGAGTCACCAGCCAAGACCCCTTGCCCAGCATGGGAAGGAGTTGCTGTAGAGTCAGCATTTTGAATTTTGGCACAATGAGATAAGTATTCAGTGCGGACAAGTCGAGAATAGGCCTCCATTGATTTTCTTTTCTTGGAACAAGGAATAGTCTGGAATAAAATCCTTGGCCTTGTTCTGAAAGAGGAACCTTTTCTATAGCTTTCATTTGCATTAAGTTGGAGATTTGTTTCAAAGTCTCTGCCCTTTGATTTGGTGGCAGGTCTGACATGCCTTTTCTTTTTGGCAATGTGTGAAAATGGAACCTGTATCCTCTGTCTATTATTTGCAGTGTCCATTTGTCTCTTGTAATACTGTGCCAAATTTCTGAGAATAAAGAAAGCTTTCCGCCCAAAGGTGCTTCTAATTGAGCCCTGGTTGGCGGAGTCAAAGCAAAGTCATTGAGTCTGTCCTTGTGCAGCAGTTGTAGGTCCTGCACTACCTCTCTGGTTGGGAGGCTGCCATTGACGTCCTCTGTAGGAGCCTCTAGCTTGCCCTCTACCTCTGGCACGCCTGTTCTTGTCTCTCTGAAATCTTTCTGTGTCCGGAAAGGACCAATTCTTGGTAGGCCAATTTCTGCTGAATCTTGGTGGTTGGACTTGTAGAAAATCTTTGACTGTTTGTACAGATTTTGCCTTTTCCTCAAATTTCTTTAAGGCCTCCAGAGCAGTGGAGCCAATAACTTTTGCTTTTCCAGTGGAGCATCCAGAAGCTTAGCTTTAACATGGTCTGGCAGAGATTGTTCCTTCAGCCAAGCATGCCTACGTATGACTGCACCTGTCATAGCTGACCTACATGAAGCTTCCAATGCATCATATAACCACACTGTAAGAAATGGTTGCTAACCTGCTGGGAGTTATGTACCAGATCCTGAAGTGATTTGCGATCTAGGGGTTCAGGTGAAGACAGTTTCTTATGCAATTCATCTAACAAATACTCTTGGTACTGTATCATATGAAATTGACAATTTAATGCCCTCATAGAAAGAGTAGCAGAAGCATACACTTTTTTACCCCATCTCTCTAAAGCCCTGGACTCCCTTTCAGAGGGGAGTGGATTTTTAGTAGTGGCAGCTGCAACCCCTTTAGGGCCCTGGGAAATAGTTTCTGGATCAGCAGAGTGGGCCTTGTAAAGAAAAAGATGCGAGTCCGGGACCCTGTAATACCTATCGGGTTTGACAGGGGCCGGAGGAAGAGTGTCAGGGGTTATGCTAGACTCAGAGTACACATCATCAATGACATTCAAAACAGGAGGAATAGCCAAAGGTCTATGCTGAGGTAAATGCAGAAAAGTTATCTTTTCCTGGAATCAGAGAATTCCTGGCCCTGCCATTTGAAATGCTCTCTCATAGTGTGAAGGGTCTCCCCGAAGGATAGTTCTTCAGGAGGGGAGGCCGAGGGGATTGATTCCTCTGCATCAGAATCCTCATAGGCCGAAAAAGCCTCCTCCTGGTAGTCCGAGAGAGCAGAGCCATCAGAGGCCTCCTCTGAGGAGTGGGGATCAGAGGGCTCAACCCTGGGCCTTTTGTCTAGAGGAGGTTGAGAGACCCTGTCCGGATGGGGTTGAGAGCCCCTAATTAAGGAAATAAGGTCCTCTGCTAAAGTTAGAATCTGTGAACTTGTAGATGGTCCCTGAGGAATAACCCTGGGAGGCATAGCTTTTGTATGTTTAGCAGCTTTAGCCCTGGTGAATGCCTTTATGGACATGGATGCAGGAGGCCTAGCTGCACCACGTGCTGGTGTAGTTTTGTCTAGAGGAATGGTGTCGGAAGTTTCCAAGACACCAGTTTCTGAAGGAAATTCAATAACCGACTCAGCAGGGGCCTCCGGGGCCGAGGTTGTCGGTTGAGCGGTTTCGGGGGTCGGAAGTACTAAGGACTCTGTTTCAGGCGAGACAGAGACACTTGCGGTAGGCCTGGCTGTGGTTTCAGCCGAAACCGCGGCCCGCGTGTGTCGGTCCTTGTCCTTCCGTTTACAATGTGAAGTCGGAGTCTCCGACGGCATATTGTATGAAAAACTATCCCCAAAAAATTCCTCTGCAAACTCCGCCCGACGCCTAAGAGTACGTCGGTTGAAGGAAGCACAGGCTGAACAGGCCGAGACGTCGTGGTCTGGGCCTAGGCAGGGGAGGCAGTAAGAGTGGAAATGCTTATGAGGTATTTGTTTCCCACAAGTTAAGCAATTATTAACTTTATCTGACATCGGTGGAGGCAAGAAAGAGTCCCCAATGGGGTACTTAGCTTTTGAAGTCTTCGGTAGCTGAATTACAGGAGCTGGCCGACCAGCACTTGCGAACTGCTTCTGCTTCGGGCACCACGCGGCAAGAAAGACCGAGGAAGATGGCGTCGACTGACGCTTTTATACCCCAGGTGCTCAGACGTCGGGGAAAGGGCGACATCAGCCGACGCCGGACCCAGACTTTGGAATCCGGCTGACCGAAGGGCTGCCTGAGGCAGGACAACCCATATGTGATGACTGCAGATGCATCCTTGAAGGACATCCTGGACTGCAGCTGTATTAGCACACCAACATCTACATTTATGGTAGGTACAAAACTGTACTATGTTCATCGTGCATACAGCTGCAGTCATAACAGATGGGTTGAATCCCAAAGCTAAAAAGAAAAGGGTGGTAGGCACTAGGTGGAACTAGGTGGAGCCAGGATGCCCTGCAAGACTGCAGTGGCAAAGCCTGCTCTAGATTTGGAGTATAATGGTAGGTGATAGTGCTTGGAGAAGGTATGTACGGAACTCCAAGTGGCTGCTTCCAAAATATCTTTGGTAGGAACCCCCCTGAGGAAAGCTGCAGAGGTAGCCGTGGCCCTTGTGGAGTGAGATCTGATGCCTGCAGGTACAGATTTATCATGAAAAGAGTAACAAAAGCGTATGCAGTGGGCTATCCACTTTGAGATAGTCTGTTTGGAAATAGGCTTCCCTTGAGCTCCTGCAGCATAGGACACAGAGTTGTTCTGATTTTCTGAAAGGCTTTGTTCTGTCCAAATAATAACGCAGCTGTCTGTGAATGTCCAAGGAATGTAGCAGTCTTTCCCCTTTGTTTTGAGGGTTAGGGTAGAAGGTAGGTAAGTGGATAGCCTGATTCAAGGCTACCCTGGATACTACCTTTGGCATAAAAGGACAGATTGGTTCGTAAGGTAACTCTGTCCTGATGGAAAATGATGAAAGGCTGCACAGCCATGAGGGCTTGTAGTTCCGAAACCCTGCGAGCTGAAGTGATTGACAGGAGGAAGGCTGTTTTCCAAGACAAGTATTGCAGTTCTGTTGAAGCAGCTGGCTCAAAAGGAGGCAAGGTCAGTTTTTCTAGTATGAAATTGAGGTCCCAAGCAGGTACTGGTGGTTTCCTTGGGGGTTTTATATTCTTAGCCCCCTCTGAGGAACTGTCTTAAGAGGGGGTGAGAGAATAAAGGAGGATCAGTGCTGTATTTTGCAGAAATGGCTGAGGCATGGATTTTGATGGAGGAGAATGAAAGTCCATTGCTTAGCATCTCAGCTAGGTACTGTAATATTTGGGGTAAATTCAGTATTCCAAGATTCTGACCCTTTTTCTCATTCCAGGCACAAAACCGTTTCCATTTTGCAGAGTAGGCTTTTCTTGTAGAAGGTCCTCTGGCCTCCAAAATGACATCCTGCACCTCCTTGGAGAGTAGGGCATGTTGTGAATTTAAGGAATCTTCCATGCGGCTAGATTGAGTGTTTTCAGCTGACTGTGTAGAGTTTTGAAGTTGTGCTGAGTCAGTAGAAGAGGCATTAGAGGCAGGATCCATGGTGGGGAATGCGTCAGGCTTTTCGGGAGTGGGTACCAGTGTTGTCTTGGCCAGTCTGGAGCAATGAGAATCATCTTTGGTCTGTCTGCTCTGGTTTTTAATAGAACTTTGGGCAGCAGAGGGAGAGGTGGAAAGGCATAAACTGTCATTGTTGCCCAACTGAAGGAGAGTGCGTCCACCTTCCAGGCCTGTGGATGAAAGGTCCTTGAGCAGAATTTTGCCAATTGGCGATTTCTGTGGGAGGCAAAGAGATCTATGTCTGGCCTTCCCCATGCTTGAGTTATCCTTGTGAAAACTTAAGGATGCAACTTCCATTCGTGTGGATCGGTCATATTTCTGCTTAGGTTGTCTGCCAGTGTGTTTTCCTTGCCTGGCAGGTACTGTGCTTGAAGCTCGATTTATAATTCTAGAGCCATGCTCCAAAGAGACATGGCTTGCTTGCATAGGGGGTATGAATGGGTACCTCCCTGTTTGTTTATGTACCACATTACTGTGGTGTTGTCCGTTCTTCTCAATAGCTGGCCTGGACGCAGTAGGTCTTTGAAAGCTAAAATAGCATTTATTACTGCTAGCATTTCCTTCTGATTGATGTGTAGGTGCTTTTCTTTTTGGGACCATTTGCCCTGAAATTTGTATTGGAAAGTGAATATAAACCGTTTATGACAATTTATCGTAGGTTTTTGGATGACATAATTATATTTTGGAATGGGGGAGAAAACAAACTCAATGATTTTTTAACATCTCTTAATAATACTTGTAGTTTTTTTAAAGTTCACCCATAAAGTGACGCACAACCTGGTACAATATTTGGATTTAGAAATATATAAGGAACAAGGGCACTTAGAAACTAAAATATATAGGAAAGCCACCTACTGCAATTCCTTCCTCCACTTTGATAGTGCCCATCCTATACACGTAAAAAAGAATATAATAAAAGGGCATTTTGTGAGAGGAAGTAGAATGACCAGTAAGAACCAGGACTTTGTCTTAGAATGTGACTTATTGGAGAGTATGTTCAAAGAAAGGGGCTACCCAACTAATTTTATTAAAGAAATTAGAGAAGAGGTGGCTATAGGTAGGGAAGTTAGATTTGCCCCTATAATTAAAAAAGAGAAGGCAATTGACAATTTAACTGAATTGAGTAAAGAAAATAAACAAGAAAATTTTGAATTAGCATTGATTTTGGAATACAACACAATTAATAGTAAAATAAGAAAGATTTTTAATAAAGAATGGGACAGATTTATAGAATTAACAGAACTAGATTTAGGAAATAACAGTATTCCCAAGATAGTATACAAAAATTCCTGAAGTATAAAAAATCTATTGGAAAATAAATACACCTTGTGCCCACAGGATAGAAGGAGAAAGGGCACATATAAATGTGGTAGGTGTGCCCAATGTGCAAATATTTCTAATAGCAACACCATCTATATTAATAGCAGAAACAAAGTCATAACTAATGACAAGTACTTCTATAACTGTGATTCCACAGGTTTGGTATACTTAAGTATGTGTAATGAATGTCAATCCTTTTATATAGGGAAAACTGAGAGGAAATTAAAAAGAAGAATATTTGAGCATCTAAATGATATAAAGAATTGTAAAGAAACGAATGCCCTATATAAGCACAGTAAAATGTGTGAGAAATCTAGCTTTAGTTTTACTGTTTTAGAACATACAGAAAAAGATATAAGAGGGGGGCCCTGGGAAGAAAGGTTAGAATACCGTGAATTGTGGTGGCAAATGTCATTGGAAGCATATAAATCCCCAGGCTTAAATGAACATATAAGTATAAGTATAGCACCCATTTTAAAGCTAAGAGCAGCTAAATTATGAATCGATTGAGCTTTTTAATAGAAATTATTTTTTGACAGTCATTCATACACCTATGTTTTAGTATAAGAAATAAATTATTTTTAATAGTGGTGAAGCTAGTTTAATTTTAATTTTATATAATATCTAAGATAACCTTAGAATAAATGATGATTTTTTTAATAGTATATTTATATAAAAATTCTTTTAAAGAGTTCTTTCAAATCCATATATGCAATTTTAACAATAGCCACTAGATGGCATTCTTATTCATTTTTTTTTGATATAATAATGTGTCTCAAAGGATTTTATTGTTTAATATTAAATTATTGTAAAGACTTATAAGTCTTTCAATAGCAGTATTTAATCTGAATACAAATGTTTTAACATGTACATAATAAGAACCAGTTGATAGAAATGGTTTATTTATTTTAAAATGTGTTTTAATGTTTTAATAAAGCAATTTCATTGATTGATTTATTTAATTGATTTATTGGATCAATTAGTGGCATATAAAAAGAAAGGTTGGGGTTCAGTGTGTTTATCTGATGAAGTCTGTACCAGGACGAAAACGTATGTGGAGAATAGCGTTAATGTGATTTATTTACGTGGATGTGAAGTCTTTATTTTTACACTTGTTCCAGTTTGGTTGTTTGGCGATTGGAGAGTTTGGTCAATAAAATCTGTTTTCTTGCCAAAAGACTTTCCTGGATTTCCATACTACTTTGGATTTTGGAGTTGGGTTGCGCATTTTTCTCTTCTGGTTTTGAGTCCTTTTTTTTGCGCTATGGAAACACAGGAAGTTCCTGTCAATACGCAACATGAAGATCTTGGTCTGACACGTAAGCTGGTAGGACAGCTTACTGAACTGATTAATCTCCTCACACCGGTGGCTTCTTCGTTACTGTCTGTGCAGAATCTAAATATCGGAAGTGGCGTTCCTGGGACCGAAGGGTCGTATAGTAAGAAGAGGAAAACTACTGAAGGGAAAGAAAACGAACCGGTAGGTGCACGCAAAGGCACCGGTTCAGTTGAGGCCGATGAAGCAAGTAGTTTTAATGCAGCGGACACACCATGCTTGTTTAAGGAAGCCTGTCGAGGGGAAATTGGTTCTGGTATAACCAAAGACAAGCGTGCTAACCAAGTGCATGGCACAGATAAAAGTAAAGGTACTGTCTCTCCTTTTAAGGACTTGAATGGATGGTTAAAACGCCAAATAACATTTGACAAAAAAGTGAACTATAATATTGTTAACAACAATGACTTCACATACAAGGACAATATTAATAATTTATATAAATTGATGAGTAAATACAGAGCATTAAATGTGGAAAATACATATCTAAGAGAATGTATATTGAAGGAAATTGTGCCTAAAGGCTTACGTTTTTATAAATACCCCAACAGTGTGATTACTGGGTCTAATTTCCATTTAGAACTGTTAGAATTATTTAACAAAAGTGGGCTTGAAATGTTAAAATTGATGGTTAAAGCAAACAACCGGGTACAGGAAGAGCTGTTAATTGAAATAGAAGCACTGGATAAAACCATCACTAATGATCTGTTATTTACTATAGAAGAAGAGAAAGCGAAATACTTTAGTATGAGAAAGGAAATAGATAGAAATATAGATGATTTAGTTCAAAGAAAATATAAAAAGATGGAACGTGACATGAATGAGTATAAATGTAATACTTGTTACCCTAACCCACACCCTAGAAATAGAGTAAGAGGTAGTTTTGACAAAGGTGGTAACATTGAGGCTAGGGACCCAATAGATAATCCAGAGACACATGAAGATAATATTTTTAATGGAGAAGAGTTTCCTCCCCTTAGGAGGTCAGAGAGAATTTTTTATAAATATGGAGAGAGGGAAGGAAATTTTTGGAGAGGGGGGAGAAGAGGGAGGGGGAGGGGGAATTATTAATGACCCCCCATGTAGCCCCACACACCCTCCACTCCCCCATGAGTGATGAGATTACCAAGGAAGTTAATAAATGGACTTATAATTATTTTAATATTTATAACTTCAGCCCTATTAAATTAGAAAAGGGACATTTTAGTTTACTTTCCAAAGGCCTAAAATTCATCCCATCCACCAAAGGAAATGTGGTGAAATCACTGTTGGACCTAAAAATATTTTTAAGGAAGGCTAACTTTAAAACCCTTTTTCAGAACCATGGAAAAGGGAATGACCTATCCCTAAGACGAAGGTCTACATACAATCCACCCCTACACCCCCAATTAAGGAACTTTGAAAAACTATTAGAGAAAGAAATTAGGAAAGTTGAATTTAATGGTGGTTCACATGACAACAATCTAAATCAAAAGGAAAAAGATATTTTAAATAGCCTAAAGGCAGATAGAAATATAAGAGTTATGAAGCCTGACAAAGGGGGAGGAATTGTTATTATGGAAAGTATTGAATATGACTCTAGAATGTATAAAATATTCTGGGATGAGAACAAATACGAACCTGTGTCAAAAAATGAGATAAATATTGCATATAATAGAATTGACACGAATTTGTATGATATGATGGTGGAAGGGCTGATTGATTTAGAAACTTATAATTTTTTAAAAGTAGATAAGCCTAAAGTTCCTGCCATCTTTGGAATCCCCAAAATACATAAAAATGAATGTGATCCTCCTTTGAGACCAATAGTTGCAGCTAATGGGTCCAAAACTAATGCTTTAGCCAAGTTTGTAGACAATAAAACCAAAAATATATGTCTGCAAAAAGTACACATTTTGAAAGACTCGTGGGATCTACTACATATTATTGGAGACATGACTAAAACAAACGGTCTCATTTTTGTAACTATTGATGTAATAGACCTTTTTCCATCCATCCCACATGGGGAAGGCCTGGATATGTTTGAGGAAGTAGTTTTTGAAAATGGAAATATAACTCATAATGACAAGATAGTCAGTAAATGGCTAATGGAGATGATTTTATATAATAACTTTTTGTTTTTCAACGGAGAATTTTTTAGACAGATTCAGGGGATGGCGATGGGGGCGGCATGCGCCCCTACATATGCAAACTTGGTATTATCAAAATGGGAGGAAAAATTTGTATTGGAAAGTGAATATAAACCGTTTATGACAATTTATCGTAGGTTTTTGGATGACATAATTATATTTTGGAATGGGGGAGAAGACAAACTCAATGATTTTTTAACATATCTTAATAATACTTGTAGTTTTTTTAAAGTTCACCCATAAAGTGACGCACAACCTGGTACAATATTTGGATTTAGAAATATATAAGGAACAAGGGCACTTAGAAACTAAAATATATAGGAAAGCCACCTACTGCAATTCCTTCCTCCACTTTGATAGTGCCCATCCTATACACGTAAAAAAGAATATAATAAAAGGGCAGTTTGTGAGAGGAAGTAGAATGACCAGTAAGAACCAGGACTTCGTCTTAGAATGTGACTTATTGGAGAGTATGTTCAAAGAAAGGGGCTACCCAACTAATTTTATTAAAGAAATTAGAGAAGAGGTGGCTATAGGTAGGGAAGTTAGATTTGCCCCTATAATTAAAAAAGAGAAGGCAATTGACAATTTAACTGGATTGAGTAAAGAAAATAAACAAGAAAATTTTGAATTAGCATTGATTTTGGAATACAACACAATTAATAGTAAAATAAGAAAGATTTTTAATAAAGAATGGGACAGATTTATAGAATTAACAGAACTAGATTTAGGAAATAACAGTATTCCCAAGATAGTATACAAAAATTCCTTAAGTATAAAAAATCTATTGGAAAATAAATACATCTTGTGCCCACAGGATAGAAGGAGAAAGGGCACATATAAATGTGGTAGGTGTGCCCAATGTGCAAATATTTCTAATAGCAATACCATCTATATTAATAGCAGAAACAAAGTCATAACTAATGACAAGTACTTCTATAACTGTGATTCCACAGGTTTGGTATACTTAAGTATGTGTAATGAATGTCAATCCTTTTATATAGGGAAAACTGAGAGGAAATTAAAAAGAAGAATATTTGAGCATCTAAATGATATAAAGAATTGTAAAGAAACGAATGCCCTATATAAGCACAGTAAAATGTGTGAGAAATCTAGCTTTAGTTTTACTGTTTTAGAACATACAGAAAAAGATATAAGAGGGGGGCCCTGGGAAGAAAGGTTAGAATACCGTGAATTGTGGTGGCAAATGTCATTGGAAGCATATAAATCCCCAGGCTTAAATGAACATATAAGTATAGCACCCATTTTAAAGCTAAGAGCAGCTAAATTATGAATCGATTGAGCTTTTTAATAGAAATTATTTTTTGACAGTCATTCATACACCTATGTTTTAGTATAAGAAATAAATTATTTTTAATAGTGGTGAAGCTAGTTTAATTTTAATTTTATATAATATCTAAGATAACCTTAGAATAAATGATGATTTTTTTTAATAGTATATTTATATAAAAATTCTTTTAAAGAGTTCTTTCCAATCCATATATGCAATTTTAACAATAGCCACTAGATGGCATTTTTATTCATTTTTTTGATATAATAATGTGTCTCAAAGGATTTTATTATAATAATGTGTCTCAAAGGATTTTATTGTTTAATATTAAATTATTGTAAAGACTTATAAGTCTTTCAATAGCAGTATTTAATCTGAATACAAATGTTTTAACATGTACATAATAAGAACCAGTTGATAGAAATGGTTTCTTTATTTTAAAATGTGTTTTAATGTTTTAACAAAGCAATTTCATTGATTGATTTATTTAATTGATTTATTGGATCAATTAGTGGCATATAAAAAGAAAGGTTGGGGTTCAGTGTGTTTATCTGATGAAGTCTGTAACAGGACGAAAACGTATGTGGAGAATAGCGTTAATGTGATTTATTTACGTGGATGTGAAGTCTTTATTTTTACACTTGTTCCAGTTTGGTTGTTTGGCGATTGGAGAGTTTGGTCAATAAAATCTGTTTTCTTGCCAAAAGACTTTCCTGGATTTCCATACTACTTTGGATTTTGGAGTTGGGTTGCGCATTTTTCTCTTCTGGTTTTGAGACCATTTGCCCTGAATGCACCGATCTGTCATGTGCGCCCCCCAGGCATAGTCCGAGGCATCTGTTGTGATGATTTGATTTGCTTGAGGCTTGCAGAATGGGAGACCTGTGTTTCTTTGCCATGCTTGAGCCCACCACAGAAATTCCTTTTGAAGACATGAAATTAGTGGTATTATTGTTTCCAAACTGTGACTGTGTTGAGACCATAGTTTTTTTAGGTACCATTGAAGTTTCCTCATATGCAGCTTTGCACATGGGATTAGTAGGATGCAAGATGCCATGAATCCCAGAGCCTGCAGGATTTTCCTTGCAGTCAGCCTGGTGAAAGCTGCCAGTTTTCTGAAGTATTGAGTTAGTTGCCCTTGTTTCTCTGGTGTGAGGTAGGCCATCTGGGTGTTTGTATCCAAGCTGGCACCCAGGAAAATTATTGTTTGAGAGGGTATTAGTCTTGATTTCTTTTTGTTGACTGTGTATCCCAGAGAATTCAACAACATTATTACAAACGCCAGATGTTTCATAAGTATGTGCTTGCTGTCCGCTTGGATCAGGCAGTCGTCCAGATATGGGTATATTTGTATCCCTTGAAGTCTGCAGTAGGCGATTACTGATGCCAGGCATTTCGTGAACACTCTGGGTGCAGTAGATAAGCCAAAGGGCAATGCAGAGAACTGATAATGGGTTGAACCTGCAAGAAATCTGAGGTATCTTCTGCAATCTTGTCCGACTGAGACATGCAGGTATGCCTCCTTGAGGTCCAATGTTACCAGCCAAGACTACTTGCCCAGCATAGGAAGAAGCTGCTGTAATGTGAGCATCTTTAATTTTGGCACGAGTAAAAAGGTGTTTAGGATGGATAGGTCCAAAATAGGTCTCCAATCTTTTCCCTTCCTTGGTACCATAAAAACCTTGACCCTGTTCTTGTACAGGTACCTCTTGAATAGCTTTCATGTCCATGAGATCTGAAATTTGTTTCTGTGCCTCTGCCCCTTGATTGTGTGGCAGGTTTGGCATGCCTCTCATTTTTGGAAGGGTGTGAAAGTGACATCTGTAGCCTCTGTCTATAATGTCCAGGATCCATTTGTCTTTTGTGACAATATGCCAATTTTTCAAAAATAATGCCAGTTTTCCGCCTAAAGGTGCTGCCATTTGAGCCTTGCTTGGCATGCAAAGGGGAAAGTCATTGGTTCTGCTTTCTGAATGGCTGTGAACTATCCTCACCACCTCTTTGTGTGGGTGCTTGCCATTGTCTGCCTCTAAATGATCCTTGAGATTGCCCTCTGCCCCTCGGGTGCCTGTATCTACCTCTTTGGGGTCTGGCCATGGCTGGAAAGGACCAATTTTTTGAAGGCCAATTTCTACTGAAACGTGGAGGTTGTACCTGTAGGAAATCTTTTACTGTTTGCATTGATTTTGCCTTCTCCCCCATTTTCTTCAATACCTCCTCAGCTTTAACACCAAACAATACATCTTTTTGCAGAGGGGCATCTAGTAATTTAGCTTTGACATGATCTTGGTAAAGTTTGCTCTTTGAGCCAGGCATGCCTACGTATGACTGATCCTGTAACAGCAGCTCTACATGAGGCCTCTAAAGCATCAAAACCACATTGCAAGGTATGTTTACCCACTTGTTCTGCACTATGTATCAAATCCTGCAACTCCTTCAAGTCTGGTTGTTCAGGTTGTGACATTTTGTTTCTCAACTGTGATAACAGAAATTGTTGGTACTTTAACATATGGAACTGCCAGTTTAATGCCCTCATGGTTAGGGTGGCCGAGGTGTAAACCTTTTCCCCCCACCTGTCTAAAGCTCTGGAATCTCTCTCTGAAGGTAATGGATTTTTAGCAGTGGAGGCCTTAATTCCCTTGGGACCCTGTGATATAGTTTCTGGGTCAGCCGCATGGCTTTTGTATAGGAATTGGTGTGAGTCAGGAACCCGGTAATACCTGTCAGGCTTGACTGGAGCTGGAGGTAAAGAATCTGGGTTAAGGCAGGCCTCCGAATACACGTCATCTAGAATGTCTAAGACAGGAGGTATAGCCAGAGGCCTGTGCTGAGGGAGCAAGAGGAAATCCCTAAGCCTTTTCTTGGAGTCTGAGTACTCTTGGCCTTCCCAGTGGAAATGTTCCCTCAAGGTATGTAAGGTTTCCCCAAAAGAGTAATCCTTTGGGGGGGGGGGGCAGAGGGAATGGACTCCTCTGCATCAAAATCTTCAAAAGGGGAGTAAGAATGTTCCTGGTCTTCAGAATGCTCTGAAATAATGGAGGCCTGGTCCGAGGAGGGGGATTCTTCCTCCACTCTGGGTCTTTTGTCCGGGGGGGGGGGGGTTTGAGAAACCCTAATAAGAGTAATCAAATCTTCAGCCATTTTGAGCATCTGCTTTTTAGGCATGGGGCCTTGAGAAGGGCCCTGTGGAGCTTGTTTTTTAGTATGCATGACTGATTTAGACTTAGTGAAAGCCTTGATGGAAAAAGAAGAGGAAGGCCTGTAGACACCTTGAGAGGTGGCAGGTCTATCTAAACTCTGAGTTTCACCGCCAATAGTGGCTTCAGTATCTGTAGTCGGGGTGTGGGCCGAAGAGCCTGCGACCTCGGGCACAGAAGACACTGCCAATGAAGTGTCATCGGTAGTCAGGGGCTGCGTAGGCACCTCACTGAGAACCGGACCACCTGTAGTCGGTTTTGGCGTGGTGTCAGTAGAAGTCGCGGACCTCGTATGTCGGTCCTTATCTTTGCGTCTTTTACTTAAAACTGGAGACGGAGTATCAGACATAATGTAATTAAATTTTTTGCCAAAATAGTGTTGGGCGAACTCCGCTCGACGCTTAATAGTGCGTCTGTTGAATGTAGCCCAAAAATGACAGGCCGAGGCGTCGTGGTCTGGGCCTAGGCAAGGAATGCAGAGGGAATGAAAATCCTTATGCGGTATTTGCTTCCCACAAGAAATGCAATTATTAACTTTGTCTGACATCTTGAAAGGCAAGTACCCCGTTGGGGAAACTTTTCTTGCCTCAGACCGAAGACTTCGGTTGAAAAATATTCGTAATCTCAGGAACTGGCCGACTGGCACTTGCGAACTGCTTCTGCTTCGGGCACCGCGCGGGAAGAAAGACTGAAGAAAATGGCGTCGGCTGGATCTTTTATACCCCCGTCGCACTGATGTCAGGGAGGAAGCGATGACAACCGACGCCGGACGTAGACTTTGGAATTCGGCCGACCGAGGACCCGCCTGACGGCAGGAAAACCCATCTGTTATGACTGCAGCTGTATGCACGATGAACATCTAATGCCCTTGGGCACAGGTTTACCATGGTGTGAGTAGCAGAAAAGGATGCAGTGGCTAATCCACTTTGAAACGGTCTGCTTTGAGATAGCCTTTCCTTCTGATCCTGCAGCATATGACACTAGTAATTGTTAAGTTTTTCTTAGAGCTTTTGCCCTGCTCAAGTAGAATCTTAGCGGTCTGTGTAGATCCAAGAAATGCAGAATTCTCTCCCCTTTGTTCCGCGGATTTGGATAAAAGTTTGGCAGATGTATTGTTTGGTTAAGAGCCACATTGGAAACCACCTTAGGCATAAAAATTAGGATTGGTCCTCAGACACACCATGTGTGGGTAAAATATGATAAAAAGGCTCTACAGCCATGAGGGCCTGTAGCTCTGAAACCCTTTCTGCTGAAGTAATTGCTAGCAGCAGGGCTGTCTTCCATGATAAGAACTTTATATCAGCGGTAGCGGCCGGTTCAAATAGAGGCAGGATGAGCTTTTCCAACACATAATTGAGTTCCCATGCAGGTAATGGTGATCTCCTAGGAGGCCTTAGTTTTTTTGGCTCCTCTAAGATGCTGCTTTAGTAAGGGATGAGAAAAGATTGGTGGCTCTGTATTGTAATGAGCCAAAATGGAAGAGGCATGGATTTTGACTGATGAGAAAGATAGGCCTTTGTCAAGCATCTCAGTTAAGTATTGTAATATCGGAGGAATATGTGGTTCTGCTGTATCACTTCCTTCTGTTTGATTCCAAGCACACAAAATCTCTTCCATTTGTCAGCATAAGATTTTCTAGTATTAGGCCTTATGGCTTCCAAAATGACATCCATCACAGCTTTACCGAGAGGTGTCATTGGTATGATTACATGATTAGCCATGCTGCCAGGTTCAGAGTCTGTTGTTGATTGTGCAGGATCTGATTGTTTTGCTGGGACAGTAGTTGTGGTCTTTGAGGCAAGGTCCAAGCTGGGTATTGAGACAAGTTCCTTAGGATTGGGTACCAGTATTGGCGGGGCCAGTCCGGGGCAATTAATACCATCTTTGGCTTCTCTTGTCTGGCTTTTAGGAGGACCTTGGGTATTAGAGGTAGAGGAGGAAAGGCGTAAACTGACAGGTTTTTCCAGCTGAAAGATAGGGCGTCCACTTTCCATGCTTGTCTGTGATATGTCCTTGTGCAGAATCTTTTCAGTTGATAATTTTGAGGAGAGGCAAATAGATGTACGTCTGGGCTCCCCCATTTCTCTGTTATGCTGAATACTTGTGGATTTAGATTCCATTCGTGAGGATCCATAAGGTTTCTACTTAAATCGTCTGCCAGAGTGTTCCATTTTCCTGGCAAAAATTGAGCTTGAATATTTATCTGGTAGGTCAAAGCTGTGTCCCACAGTGCCATGGCTAATCTGCAAAGGGGGTATGAGTGTGTGCCCACTTGCTTGTTTATATACCACATGACTGTGGTGTTGTCCGTCTTTGTCAGTAGTTGTCCTGGATGAAGCAAGTCCTTGAATGCTGTTAGGGCATTTTGAACAGCTAGCATCTATTTCTGGTTGATATGTAGATGCATTTGGTTTGGTGCCCACATGCCCTGAATGCATCTTCCTGCCATGTGGGCCCCCAGGCATAATCTGATGAGTCTGTTGTTAAGGTTTGGCTGACAGGGGGTAGAGTTAAGGGCTGTCCCATGTTTTGGTGACAGGTCTTTGCCCACCATAGAAACTCCTGTTGCAGGCAGGGGATGAGAGGAATCATCGTTTCCAGACTGTGTGGATGCTGACTCCATAGACTTTTTAGGTACCACTGAAGTTTCCTCTTATGCAGTCTTGCATATGGAATTAGTAGGATGCAGGAGGCCATGAAGCCCAGAACCTGCAGAATTTGTCCTGCAGAAGACTGGGTTTTTGTTACCATCAGTTTGAAGTAAGTAGTCAGTTGCCTTTGTCTGGCATGAGGTAAGTCATCTGGGCAGCTGTATGCCAGCTTGCACCCAGGAATGTTATCTTTTGAGGGGGTACCAGTTGTGATTTTTTTTTTCATTTATTGTGTACCCTAGGCATGCTAGAAGCCGTTTCACAAACACCAGGTGTCGTAGAAGAGTGTCCTTGTTCTCTGCTTGAATGAGAGAGTCGTCCAAGTAAGGATATATTTGAATACTTCTTTGTCTGCAAAATGCAATTACTGGTGCCAGGCACTTTGTAAAGACCCTAGGTTCAGTAGAGAAGCCAAAGGGCAGTGCAGATAATTGGTAATGCATTAAGCCAGCCTTGAATCGGAGGTATTTTCTGCACAACTGCCTTATTGGGACATGCAGGTATGCCTCTTTTAAGTCTAAAGTCACCAGCAAGCATTCTTGCCCAGCATGGGCAGAAGCTGTTGCAAAGTGAGCATTCTGAATTTTGGAATGTCCAGGTATGTGTTCAAAATCGATAAATCCAGTATTGGCCGCCAGGCCTTGTCCTTTCTGGGTACCAAGAACAGTCTTGAGTAAAAACATTGTCCTTTTCCTGTTCTGGTATTGTTTGAATGGCCCCCATATCCATGAGGGACGTAACCTGTTTCTGTGCCTCTGCTCAGGTTTTTTGGCAGGTCTGGCCAACCATTTGTCATTGGCAGAGTGTGGAAATGGAATCTGTATCCCTGTGATACGATGTTCAGTACCCACTTGTCCTGGGTTATTAACTGCCAATTTTGATCAAAAAGTGCTAATTTTCCCCCTCTGGGTGCTGCCAAAAGATAAGTGCTTGGTGTAGGCAGAGGGAAGTCATTGGGATTGCTTTCTGTAGGTTTGCACTTTATCTCCTCCAGATTTGGAGGTGGATGTGCCCCATCGCTTTGACCTGTACGAGTCTTGAGCCTGGTACCTGGAACCCTTAGGGCATCTGGATTTGCCCCTTTGAGCTCTGTCTGACACAGGAAAGGACCAATTTTTTGTAAGCCAGTGTCTACTGAATCTATGTAGCTGCACTTGTGTAAGAAATCTTTAACAGTTTGCATAGACTTAGCTTTGTCTTCCATTTTCTTTAAAACCTTTTCTGCCTTAATACCAAACCGAGAATCATGCTGTAAAGGTGCATCTAGTAATTTAGCTTTAACATAATCAGGTAAATTTTGTTCCTTTAACCAGGCATGCCACTAATCACAGATCCAGTAACTGCGGCCCTGCAGGAGGCCTCTAAAGAATCAAAACCACATTGCAAAGTATGCTTTCCAACTTGTTCAGCTGCATGCAACAATTCCCGCAATTCCTTATTTTCTGCACATTCTGAAATCATCATTTTCTGTTTCAGCAATCCCATAACATGTTGTTGGTACTTAAGCATATGAAATTGACAGTTTAAGGCCCTGACTGCCAAGGTTGCAGATGTATAAACCTTTTTTCCCCATCTGTCCAGCACCCTGGAATCTCTGTCGGAGGGGGTAGGGTTTTTTGCTGTTGAGGCCTTCACTCCCTTAGGACCCCGTGAAATAGTTTCAGGATCAGCAGCAGGGTTTCCAAATAAAAATTTATGAGAGTCAGGGACCCTGTAACACCAGTCAGGCTTACTGGGAGCCGAAGGTAAAAGACAGGGGTCAGGCTTGACTCCAAAAAAACATCATCCACAATGTCTAAACACAGGGGGAATGGCTAAAGGCTTGTGCTGAGGGAGGAGGAGGAAATCCCTGAGCCTCTTTTTTGATTCAGAGAAGTCTTGACTCTCCCAGTGAAAATGCTCCCTCAAAGTATGCAAGGTTTCTCCAGATAAATAATCCACAGGAGGAGATGCAGATGGAATAGACTCCTCAGCATCAGAATCCTCATAGGGAGGTAAAGATAATTCCTGATCAGAAGGAATAGAAACCTGATCTGAAGATTCAAAGTCAGTGTCTTGCCTAGGCCTCTTATCTGGAGGGGGATGGGTACCCCTGATCAAATTAATAAGGTCTTCAGCCATTTTGATCATCTGTTTTTTAGGCATAGAGGCCTGTGCACATGGCTCAGGCGTCATTTTTTTTAGTTTTGGAAGGTGTCTTTGCCTTTGGTTGTGCAGCTTTCGTCGATTTGATGAAAAAATGTTGAGGTCTGAATACACCCTCAGAAGCAGATGCCTGCTCTGCGGCTCCGGACCCATCTGAGGGAGATACATCAGTCGGTCAAATACCCCCGAGTATCTTGCGGCATGCCGGACTCCACATGGGTGTCGGTAGAGGCCTACGACTCGAAATTAGCGGGTATCAGGGGCTGTGAAAGAGCTTCACTGAGTACCGGCGAAGCGGCAACTGGCGTAGGAGAAGCTTAGTTGCCGGTTTTGGATCTCGACTGCCCTGCTCAGTCCTTTTCTTGCGTTTTTTATGTACTCCGGTAGTCGGATTGCTATCAGACGACATCTCTGAGTAGTTAAATCTGTTTCCAAAATACTTAGATGCAAAAATATACAGACGCTTAATAGTGCATTAGTTAAATCTAGCACAAAACCGACAGCCAGGCATGTTGTGATCAAGGCCTAGGCAAGGAATACAGCATAAATGGAAATTCTTATGAGGTATTTGCTTCCCACAAGTAATACAATTATTAACTTTTTCTGACATCGGTAAAAAGCAAGAAAAAAGTTTCCCCAACAAGGTAATTAGCTTTATTGAAGAATTCGGTTCTGAAACTCAAACGAGAATATTTCAGTAGCTGGCCGACCGGCACTTGCGAAATGCTTCTGCTTCGGGCACCACTCGGCAAGAAAGGCTAAAGAAAATGGCATCGGCTGCATGTTTTATACCCCCGACGACCTGACGTCATGGAAGAGAAGACAGCAACCGAAGCAGGACCCAAGACTTTGGAATTCAGGCAGACTGAGGGCAACCTGCCAGCAGATTACCCAAATGTAATGACTGCAACAGTGAAACACGGAGAACATCCCTGTAATATCTGTCAGGTTTTCGGGGAGCAGGAGGCAAAGAATCAGGGGCCAAAATAGATTCTGAGAAAGCATCATCAACAATGTCCAGTACAGGAGGCATAGCTAAAGGCATATGCTGAGGCAGGAGTAAGAAATCCCTAAGCCTCTTTTTTGAATCAGAAAAATCGTGGCTTTCCCAGTGGAAATGCTCCCGTAGAGTATGTAAGGTTTCACCAAAAGAAAAATCCTCTGGAGGGGAAGCAGAGGGAATAGAGTCCTCTGCATCAGAATCCTCATAAGTAGATAAGGGCAAATCCACATCAGAAGAATCAGAAAAATCAGAATCCTGTTCAGAAGATTCATAAATAACTTCAGTCCTAGGTCTCTTAGAAGGGGAGGTTGGCTTCCCCTGATTAAAGAATTATAAGATCTTCAGCCATTCTTGTTTTTTAGGCATAGAGGCCTGAGCATGCGACCTGGGTGTCTGTTTCTTAGGCATGGTTCGAGATTTTGGCCTAAATGAAGGAGGAGGCGTCGGTATAATATGCAAGTCCGTAGGCCGGAATACACCCTCAGAAGCCGGTGCCTGCACAGCTGCTCTGGACACATCCAAGGTAGAGACATCCGCAGGTTCCACAGCTGAAGCATCTCGCGGCATACCAGACTCCGAAGGGGTCTCAGTAGAGGCCTGCGAATCAGAAGCAGCAGGTATCAGGGGTTACGAAAGAGCCTCACTGACTACTGGCAAACTGGCGATTGGCTTTGGAGAAGTGTCTTCGGTAGGTTTGGACCTCGGCAGCCTATCTCTGTCTTTATCTTTGCAATTTTTCAGAATCCTGGTAGTCGGAAGGCTAACCGACGACATTTCTGGATAATTAAACAGAGAACCGAAATATTTAGAAGTGAAAATATTAAGACGGATAGTGCGCGGTTTTATACCCCTGATGACCTGACGTCATGAAAGAAGGGACAGCAACCGACGGACTTTGTTAATCAGGCCGACTGAGGGCAACTGCAAGCAGATAACCCAAATGTAATGACTGCAACAGTGAAACATGAAGAACATCTGATAGTGCGTGTAGGCTGCTTTGAAGTGTAGGAATCTTTGGCAAGATTCCCTGATTGGGATGTGCAGGTATGCTTCCTTTAAATCTAGTGTTGCCAACTAGGTGTCTTTGCCTAGCATAGGGAGCACCTGGTGAAGGTCAGCATCTTGAATCTTGGAATCACCAAAAAGGTGTTTAGAGTGGACAGGTCCAGGATAGGACGCCATGAAATCTCTTTTCTGGGTACCAGGAAAAGTCTCTAGTAGAAATCTTGTCCCTTTTCCTCTTCTGGTACCAAGTGAATAGCCCCCATGGTTAAGAGAGGAAGTACTTGCTTTTGGGCCTCTGCCCACTGATTTGGGGGTAGATGCGGCCACCCGCTTGGGGTTGGTAACATGTGGAAGTGAAATCTGTATCCCTGGGACACTATATTTAAAACTCATTTGTTCAGGGTAATGAGTTCCCAGTTCTTTGCATGAAGAGCAATCTTTCCCCCGAGGGGGCAATCAGTTGAGAAGTGCTTAGAAGTTTTAAAAATAAGTCATTGAGACAGGTTTACCATAGAGGGGAGTTTTATTAATCCTAGATTTGGAAGTAGGGGCTCCCCACTGCTTAGTCCTGTGCGTACCCTGAGAGAGACTGAAGTCTAGGAGCTCTGCTGGATCTGGTTTTGGACTGAGACGGTTTGGAAGAGGCAGGAAAGGACCAATTCTTGGAAGACTAATGCCTACTAAACCTTGGAGGTTGTACTTGTAAAAAATCTTTAACAGTTGGCATAGATTTAGCGTTTTCCTCCATCTTTTTAAGAACTTCTTTCGCCTTGTTGCCAAACAGGCGGTCCTGATTTATGGGAGCATCCAGTAATTTCACTTTAACATGATCTGGCAAGGATTGCTCCTTAAGCCAAGCATGCCTTCTAAGTACAGACCCAGTCACAGCAGCCCTGCAAGATGCCTCTAGTGAATCAAAACCACATTGCTAAGTATGCTTTCCAACTTGTTCAGCTGTGCGCAGTAAATCCTGTAAATCCTTATTTTCAGCACAATCGGGAATCATCATCATTTTCTGTTTAAGCAATCCAATAATATGCTGCTGATACTTCAACATATGAAACTGACAGTTTAAGGCCCTAATGGCCAAAGTTGCAGAAGTGTATACCTTCTTACCCCATCTATCCAGCGCCCTGGAATCTCTATCAGAGGGGGTGGGATTTTTGGCAGTAGTAGCTTTAATGCCCTTGGGTCCCTGGGAAATGGTCTCAGGATCCGCAGAAGGATTTTTAAACAGGAACCTCTCAAAGTCAGGGATCCTGTAATAATATCTATCAGGTTTTCTGGGAGCAGGAGATAAAGAATCAGGGGCCAGGCTAGATTCCGAAAAGGCATCATCAACAATGTCTAGTACAGGAGGTATGGCTAAAAGCCTGTGCTGGTGCAGGAGTAAGAAATCTCCAAGCCTCTTTTTAGAATATGAGAAATGCTGACTTTCCCAACGAAAATGCTTCCCGAAAGTATGCAAGGTTTCACCAAAAGAAAAAATTAGCTGGGGGGGTGGTGCAGAGGGAACAGAGTCCTCAGCATCAGAATCCTCATACGTAGATAAGGGTAAATCCTAAACATCAGAGGAAACAGAAAAGTCAGAATCCTGGTTAGAAGTATCAAAAGCAAACTCAGTCCTAGGTCTCTGGCTTCCCCTGATTAAAGTAATAAGGTCTTCAGCCATTCTTATTTATTTTTTAGGCATAGAGGCCTGACCAAGCGGACTGAGTATCAGTTTTCTAGGCATGGTTCGAGTTTTAGGCCTTGAAGATGAAGATGGCGTTGGTTTAATACGCAAGTCAGTAGGCCTGAACACACCCTCAGAAGCCGGTGCCTGCACAGCGGCTCCGGACCCATCCAAGGCAGAGACATCAGCAGGTTCCACAGTTGAAGCATCTCACAGCATACCGGACTCCGAATGGGTCTCAGTACAGGCCTGCGAATCTGAAGAAGCAGGTATCAGGGGCTGTGGCAACTGGTTTAGGAGAAGTGTCGTTGGCAGCTTTGCACCTAGGCGGCCTGTCTCTGCCTTTATCTTTGCGTTTTTTTGGAATGATGGTAGTCTGATGGCTTACTGAAGACATGTCAGGATAATTGAACAGACCACCAAAATATTTAGCAGCAAAAATATACAGACGACTTTGTGGTTTAAATAAGGCACAAAACAGACAGGTAAGTCGTTGTCAGGGCCTAGGCAAGGAATACAGTGTGAATGCAAATCTTTATGAGGTATTTGCTTTCCACACGCAAGGCAATTATTCACTTTTACTGACACAGGTTTAGAGCAAGAAAAAGTTTCCCCAACGGGGTACTTAGCTTTTAGTTGACTTCGGTTCTGAAACTCGAAAACATGTAGTTATGTACTCACCATAATGTTCGATGTATGTAGTCCATCTCACCTTACATTCTTACCAGTGGGGTTCGGAGCCAAACCTCCACTCAGACTCGGCCATACTCTAGCTCGAAGTCTTCAATTGGCTTGTGGCCATGAGGTATCGCATCATGCAACAGGTCTATTCCCCAGATCTTGTTTGCTGCAAGCACACACACACACACACACACACACACACACACACACACACACACACACGAACAACTCCAACAGAAAGGACTACTGACACCTAGAGACTATACCTCCAGGTCGTCCAGGAGGGGGTAGGAGGGAGGGTTAGTAAGAATGTAAGGCGAGATGGACTACATACATCAAACGTTATGGTGAGTACAAAAAGTACAGTTTTGTACCTACCATAAATGTAGATGTTCGAAGATCCACATTGCTGCAGTCCTTACACTTGGGTAGTCCGCTGTCCTCGGTCGGCCCGAATATCAAAGTATAAGGCTGACGTCGGTCAAGGCGCATTTGACTGACATCAGGACGTCAGGGTACAAATGCGCATGACCGACGTCATATCCTCAGTCTTTTCTTGCCCCAGATGTCAGAAGACCCTAAAAATAAAGGTCAAAACCAAAAGACAGCAAACAACCAACCAACCACCCTTGCACTAATTGTATGTACAATATATACAATATACACAATATGTACAACCCAACCCACACAACCACCTCTAACTACAGAGGGGAAGGAGGGAGGGTTGACTGCAGCAATGTGGATCTTCGAACATCTACATTTATGGTAGGTACAAAACTGTACTATGTTCTTCATCTCACATTGCTGCAGTCCTTACACTTGGGTAGAATCCCAAAGCAGAGGTAAGGGAGGATGGCTAACTACAAGGAAGCAGGAGCTGCCAAAATGCCCTGCAAAACAGCAGTGGCAAACCAGCCCTGGATTTAGAGTAAAGTGGCAGGTGATAATGCCTAAAGAAAGTATGCACTGAACTCCAAGTAGCTGCCTCCAAAATATCCTTGGTTGCTACTCCCCTCAAAAAAGCTGTTGAAGTGGCAGTAGCCCTAGTGGAATGAGGCCTAATCCCAGCTGGAATCTCCTTGCCATGATGGGAATAACAGAAAGCAATGCAAAACCCAATCCACTTAGAAATAGTTTGTTTTGAGACAGGCTTGCCCTGAGAACTCAAAGCAAAAGAAACAAACAACTGCTGAGACTGCCTGAACCCTTTAGTTCTGTCCAAATAATAACGCAACTGCCTGTGTACATCTAAAGTGTGCAAAATCTTTTCCCCTTTATTTTGGGGATTTGCATAAAAAGTAGGCAAATGAATAGTTTGGTTTAAAGCCACACTAGAAACCACCTTAGGCATAAAGGAAGGATTAGTACGTAATGATACCCTATCCTTATGGAAAATTAAGAAAGGCTCAACCGCCATAAGGGCCTGCAATTCAGAAACCCTTCTTGCAGAAGTAATGGCCAACAAAAAAGCAGTCTTCCATGACAAATATTTCAACTCAGAAGTAGCTGCAGGCTCAAAAGGTTGTAGAGTGAGTTTCTCCAACACAAAATTGAGATCCCAAGCAGGAGTAGGAGCTCTTCGTGGGGGTCTTATATTCTTTGCCCCTCTAAGAAATTGCTTGAACAAAGGATGAGAAAACAATGGTGGGTCGCAATCATAGTGAGCCGAAATTGCTGCAGCATGAACTTTAATAGAAGAGAAAGACAAACCTTTGTCTAGTAACTCAGTAAGATATTGAAGAGCCACACCCAAATTAGGCTCAGAAACATCAAAATCTTTGCTGCACTCCAAAATAAAAATCTCTTCCATTTGTCTGCACACTTTCCTTGTACTAGGCCTTCTAGCTTCCAAAATAACATTCAAAACTTGCTGAGGAAGTGGAGGCCCACTATGGTTCAAAACAGAATATGCCAGGCTGTTAGGTGCAGAGAGTGAAGCTTGACATTGAGCAAATGGCTGTCCTCCTGTGACAACAGGTGTGGAATCAAGGCAAAGGCCATGGAGGCTTCCACCAGACTTCTCAGTAATGGGTACCAGTGCTGTCGAGGCCAATCCGGAGCTATTAAAATCATCCTTGGCTTGTCCTGTCTGACCTTTAGAAGTACCTTTGGGAGGAGAGGCAGAGGTGGAAAGGCATACACATGAAGATTGCTCCAATTGAAAGAAAGAGCATCCACTCTCCAAGCTGTGGGATGAAACCTTTTGTGCAAAACTTTGGCAGCTGATGGTTTAGTGGAGAAGCGAACAGATCTATGTCTGGAGTTCCCCATGACACTGTCAATTTCTGAAATACAGGAGGATCCAATTTCCACTCGTGGGGATCCATAATTCGCCTGCTCAACACATCTGCTAAGGAGTTCTGTGCTCCTGGCAGAAACCTTGCCTGAAGATTGAGCTGTAAACTGAGAGCAGTCTCCCACAAAATCATTGCTTGCCTGCATAGAGGATAAGAATGTTCCCCTTGCTTGTTGATGTACCACATGACAGTTGTGTTGTCTGTTAGAATCAACACCTGCCCTGGAAGAAGTAATTCCTTGAAAGCTATTAATGCAAACTGGACTGCTAACATCTCCTTCATGTTGATATGTAGATGTTGTAGTCTGGCAGGCCACTTGTCTTGTATCCACTTTCCATTTAGATGAGCTCCCAAGCTTTGTCTGAGGCATCTGTCGTTAAAATCTGACTCGCCTCTGGCCGGGTCACAGAGAGTCCCTTGTTTAGGTGACATTCCTGAGCCCACCACAAAAATTCCTTTTGAATGCAAGGTATTATTTGAATGACAGTGTCCAGATCCTGGCAGTGCTGCGCCCATACATTTTTGAGATACCATTGTAGCTTCCTCATATGCAGTTTGGCATTGGGAAGCACCAGAATACAAGATGCCATGAACCCTAAGGCTTGAAGGACTGTCCTTGCAGTCAGCCCGGACTGATGAGATAGCTGATGGAAGTAAAGGGATAGACTCTTTTGTTTGTCCGGGGTTAAAAAGGCCATCTGGGATGCTGTATTCAGTCTCACACCCAGAAAGCACATGTCCTGAGAGGGTACTAGACTGGACTTTATTTCGTTCACAGAATACCCCAGGCATCTTAGCACTGCTATCACATATTCCAAATGATGAAGAAGCTCTTCCTTCCTTGAGCCAGAATCAGCAGTCGTCCAAATAAGGATAGATCTGTATTCCTTTTAGCCTGAAGAAAGCTATCACTGGAGCCAGAACTTTCGTGAACACTCTGGGCAGTAGATAAGCCAAAGGGCAATGCAGAGAACTGATAGTGAGAAGTCCCAGCTCGAAAACGCAGATACTTCCTGCAACTTAGTCTGATAGGAACATGAAGGTAAGCCTCCTTGAGATCCAAAGTTACCATCCAATGATCTTTGCCCAGCAGAGGTAAAAGCTGCTGCAACATCAACATTTTGAACTTGGGAATGTCCAGATAAGTGTTTAGGATAGATAAATCCAAAATTGGTCTCCACGTGTTCCCCTTCTTTGGTACTAGGAACAGGCGAGAATAAAATCCTAGGCCCACTTCTGGCATAGGGACCGGCTGAATGGCCCCTATTTGGAGCAACAGAGAAACTTGCTTGTGAGCTTCTATTCTTTGTTGAGGAGGAACGTCTGGCATGCCTTTGAAAGGAGGCAAAGTATGGAAATAAAACCTGTAGCCATGGTGTATGATATCCAATACCCATCTGTCTTGGGTAATTAAACTCCAATTTTCTTTGAAAAGTGCCAACCTTCCTCCCAAAGGTGCTGCCAGACGAGAAGGCTCTGGCAGCTGAAAAGGTAGGTCATTGGGTCTGTTTACGAAAGGACTGACCCCTGCCCTCACCCGAAGACTGTGCAGGAGAACTCCCTGTTCTAGGCCGGAAAGAGCCCTGAGCTCTACCCCTACCACGTCTAGATCTACCCCAAGACTGGGAATCATAAGAAGGATACGTCCACCCCTTAGTAGGCCAATTTCTACTAAACTTTGGAGGCTGGACCTGCAAAAAATCTTTAACAGTCTGCATAGACTTAGCCTTGTCTTCCATTTTCTTTAAAACTGCCTCAACAGGAGAACCAAACAACACATCAGATTGCAAAGGAGCATCTAAAATCCTTGTTTTAACATGGTCAGACAAATTCTGATCCCGCAGCCAGGCGTGCCTGCGAAGAACTGATCCAGTGGCAGCCACCCTAGACGAGGCCTGTACAGCATCAAAACCACATTGCAAAGAATGCTTACCCACCTGTTCAGAAACATGTACTAAATCTTGCAACTCTTTACAATCAATACCTTCTGCCAGAGCATCAACCTTAGCCTTCAATTGTGAAAGGAGATAGTTTTGTTATTTCAACATGTGAAACTGGCAATTCAAAGCCCTCATAGCAAGAGTGGAAGAAGTATAAACTTTCTTTCCCCATCTATCCAAGGCCCTGGCTTCTTTGTCTGCAGGAACCGGATTCTTTACAACAGAAGCCTTAACACCTTTAGGCCCTTGGCTAACAGTTTCTGGGTCTGCCCTAGGACTCTTAAAAAGAAACTTATGAGCTTCAGGCACCCTGTAATACCTATCCGGTTTAACAGGAGCAGGAGGCAAAGAATCAGGATTAAGAGAAGCCTCTGTAAAAACATCTTCCACTACATCTAAAACAGGAGGTATAGCCAAAGGCCTATGCTGGGGTAAAACAAAATTCCCTAAGCCTTTTCCTGGAATCAGAGAAGTCCTGACCTTCCCACTTAAAATGCTCCCTCATGGAATGAAGAGTTTCTGAAAAAGAAAAATCCTCAGGAGGAGAAGCAGAAGGAGTAGAATCATCCACATCAGAATCAGAATAAGGAGAGTACTCCTGCAAGTCTTCAGCCGAAGACTCTGAAACATCTGAAGCCTGCTCAAAACTCCCTAGCTCAGGCTCCACCCTAGGTCTCTTATCAGGAGGGGGCATAGAGCCCCTAATCAAAGTAATCAAATCTTCTGCCATTTTAAGCATATGCTTCTTAGGCACAGTTCCAGAAGAACTAGGGGTGACACCAATTGAAACTGAACCTGGCCTGCCCCTGGGAGAAGCCCTTGAAACAGAAGGAGAGGGCCTAGCCACCCTAGGAAGGGAGGGGAGAATAGTAACCTGAGAAGCCCCCTCAGCCTGACCTGCCTCCTGAGAGGCCACATCTTGCAATAATAAAGTCTCACCCTGGGAACACAAAGAAACCTCCGGTGGAGCCACCGGCTCCACCAACACCTCTAAAGAACCGGCGTCCGGTACAGACGGTTCTTCTAGCCTAGGCTTAACTGCTTTGTCCTTGCGCTTCTTCGAAGAAGCAGGCGTCGGAGCATCCGACGGCATTTTATAATTGCACCGCTTCCCAAAGACTAACCTGGCACAATCCAACCTTCTCTTTATAGTGCGTTTATTGAATCTAGCACAAGAGCGACAGCCAACAACGTCGTGCTCAGGCCCTAAGCAAGGAATACACAAAGTATGATAATCTCTATGCGGTATCTGTTTCCCACAAGAAATGCAATTATTGACTTTTTCTGACATCCGGTAAATCACTGAGGCAAGAAAAAACTAAAATATTCCCAAACGGGGTATTTAGCCAACTTTGAACTCGGTCTGAAACTTCGAAAACGAAAAATCTCAGAACGCCAACCGGCACTTGCAATACTGCTTCTGCATCGACCATGCGGCAAAAGACTGAGGATATGACGTCGGTCATGCGCATTTGTACCCTGACGTCCTGATGTCAGTCAAATGCGCCTTGACCGACGTCAGCCTTATACTTTGATATTCGGGCCGACCGAGGACAGCGGACTACCCAAGTGTAAGGACTGCAGCAATGGGAGATGAAGAACATCTTCTTGATGTTATGTAGTCCAATCTCGCCTTCATTCTTACCCGTGGGACAGCATCCTTAGCACCTTGATCTTGGGTGGCTCAGTGAAAAAAAAAACTCTTGAGCATTGTGGAACCAAAGGAAGATCTGCCTCTAGAGACCAGATCTAATTTGTAGTGACTAATAAAGTTATGAGGCGAAGATCATGTTGCTGCAGCACAAATATCATCCATAGACATACTAGCCTGAAATGCAGTTGAGGTAGCCACAGATCATGTAGAATGAGCCTTCACTTTAAAAGGGTAATTCTTTGCCATTGGAAGCATAAATAAATGAGATGAAAATCCGAGATCCAGCGAGACAAGGTTACCTTAGAAACAGGAACCCAAGTCTAGTGTCTGAAAACGAGACAAACATTTGATCCGATTTTCTGAAAACTTTTGTCCTATGTAAATAGAAACGCAATTGTCTATGAACATCTAGCTGATGAAACTTAAATTCTGCCTTGTTGGAGAATTCAGGAAAAAACACAGGCAACTCAGTGGATTGTGATATTGACAACAGAGGCAACCTTTGGAACAAAGGAAGGATTGGTTCTTAAGGAGACCCTATCTTTGTGAAACACCAAATAGGGTGGCTTAATCGATAATGCTTGAAGTTCAGAGACCCGCCTAGCTGAAGTTATGGCTACCAAGAATACTGTCTTCCATGACAAGAATTTAATGTTACATGTAGCCGTGGGCTCAAACGGAGTTGAGGTGAGCTTCTGTAATACAAAATTAAGGTCCCATGGCATTACTGGATCAAAGACTGGTGGTCGGAGTAAATGTCCCTCTCAGAAAAGCCCTACAAAGCCTATGAGCCATAAGGTTGGGCTCATTAGCAACGTGAAAGGTAGAGATTGCCGCCAGTTGCACTTTAATGGTTGCTGCAGCTGACCCCTGACTGAACAGTTGAGAAAGAAATTCTAATATTGCCAAAAATAGGCGCTGTATAAGGATCAGTACATCTCTCACGGGCCTAAACAGATAATCTCTTCCACTTACTGGAATAAATCTTCCTGGTAGAAGGCTTGTGGGAAAATGATAGAATATGGACCACTTCTGGGGGAAAGTCAAGAAGCTTGACTAAGGACGGAAATGAAGCAGCAAAGCTGTCACCTTGAGGGTCTGGATGGAGGGATGGAAATGTCCTGACATACGAGTCAGCAGATCTGGAGCTGGGTCCAGAATCCAGGGCTTGTCCATTAGACAGAGTTGAAGAAAGGAAAACCAAATCTAACGAGGTCAGTGTGGAGCAACAAGGATCATTCTGCTTCCCAAAGTCTGTGCTTTCTGAATGACCTTTGATATCAGAGGTAATGGTGGGAAAGCGTAGAGTAGACCAGAGAACCAATTGTGAACCAGAGCGCCCCTGGGCATCTCCCCCTCCGGGGGGATAAGGGTGAAGAAGCTGCTGCATTTGGCATTGAGGGGGCTGGCAAATAGATCGCAGTAAGGCTGACCCCATCTGTGGAATATCTTCTCCACAACATAATTGTTCAGGGACCACTTGTGAGGCATTAGGATAGCTCTGCTCAGCCTGTTGACAATCACGTTGGACTTCCCCATTATATGCGTTGAAACTAGAAAGCGTTGGGTAGAACACAGCCCACTGCCAAACTCGAAGTGCCTCTCTGCAAAGGGGGTATGATTTGGTTCTTCCCCGTTTGTTCAGATACCATACCACTGACATATTGCCTGAGTGGATTGCAATTGTCCCTAGAGGGAGAAAGCTCTGAAGTGCTTGCAACACTAATAGCACTGCTCTCATCTCCAAGACATTGATATGCAAATGGGTCTCGTGATCCTGCCACATGCCTTGGACTGTCCTGCCGAGATAATGCCCCCCACCCGATCTGGGAGGCATCTGTGGTCACCGTGGCAACTGGAGAAGATGGAACGAAAGGCTTGCCCATGTTGACATTGCTGGCCTGAAGCCACCAGCGTAGATCCTGCTTGCACATGTCCATAATCAGAATAGAATGGGAGAGTGGAAGATGCTGTAATGACCACTGGGCGAAAAGCAGCCACTGAAGAACCCTCATGTGTAGTCTGGCAAAGGGAACTAGCATGACCATGGCAGCCATGGTCCCTAATAACTTGAGGACGACTTTTGCCTTGACCTTCCCTCAATGGTAGTAAGGCATAGACCTACTGTTGTAGAGCCTGAATTCTCTCTTCTAGTAAGAAGGCCCTCATGAGCACCATATCTAGTTTGGCACTGATAAAGGTGACACGCTGCGAGGGCAACAAGGCAGATTATTTCCAATTTAGAGGGTAATTCCTAACCTTTGGCATAGCATAATGGTGGTGTCCCTTGTCTGTAACAGTAGATGCCTGGTGGTGGCAGAAAGGAGCCAGTCGTCCACATACGGAAACACTTGGAATCCCTGACGTCTCAAGTGAGCTGTTACAACTGCCATGCATTTGGTGAACACCTTGGGGGCTGTGGTGAGACCAAAGGGCAGAGCGCAAAACTGGAAATGACTGGCTCCCAGCCAGACGCGTAGAGGACTTCTCGATGCCCTGTCCATCTTGATATGGTAGTAAGCATCTTTGAGGTTGATGGAGCACATCCGCACATTTTTCCCTAACAGAGGGAGTACTGACGGTAAGATGACCATGTGGAACTTGGACTTTTTTACATGAAGGTTCAATCGGCTGAGATCCAAGATGGGTCTCAGGTCCCCTGTTTTTTTTTGGCACCAAAAAGAATCTGGAGTAAGTCCCTAATCCTACTTGGTCTGCGGGGACAGGCTGGATGGCTCTCTTTTGATAGCAACTTTTTTATTTCTAAAGTTGGGATTCTCTTGGTTGGCGGGTGAGGAGAAGAGAAGGGAATACGACAACCTCTGGAAATTATCTTTAATACCCACTCGTCTTGGGTGACGTCTTGCCAGGCTTCTGGGAATAAAGAAATGTGAACCCGGACTGGCTCCAGAGACGCACAGTTGGGCCTCCCTTCAGGAGCGCTGATAGGGAGAACCACGAAAGGAATAACGGTCCCCCTGCTTATGCAGGCCTCCTCTGCCTCTAGGGCGGCATCTAGCTGAATTTCCACCCCCTTCCCCTGCCTCTGGAGGGGGAAACACTTTGTGCATCCTAAAAAAACCTCTGCGACTTCACGAACCACATTTTCCCACCCTTCTGGCCCTTGGGATAAGGCTTAGAAGACATGGAAAAATGGACTCCCACGGCAGACAGGGTTTTTCCTTACTGCTTGCACCTAGTGAGAGAGTGTCCTTCACCTTGGTTCCACACAACGATGAACTGTCAAAGTGGTGAACATAGACTTGAAGGCCTCCGTGAAATTGCACAGGAACATCCAGGAGTGCTCCTAAGAGAGACTCCAGAACCCGCTGCCCTACTCACTCAGTCGGCTGCATATGAGATCAGCCTCATGGAGGAGTTATGGGAATTTAGGGTAGACATCTGTGCATTGACCTTCTGTGCAACGGCATCAGAAATATTACCCTGTAAAGAATCTCCTAGCTCTTTTAGGAGATCTCTCTGGAGCCTTGTAAAATGCGTCAAGTAGTTCAGCAACCGCAGTGTAAAGGCTGCTGAGATAAACACACACTTCCCATACCTGTCCATAGCCTGGGACTCCTTGTTAGGTGGATGGACGGTAGACAAAGTTTCAGTAAGTTCCTTCTTGGTGGCTGCTGCCACCACCATGGCATCCACTGGAATACATCTGTAAGATATTCCTCGTCAGTATGGGCGGACAAAAACTTACTGGGTCTCCTAGGGACCGGTTCCACAGTGTCAGGAGTTTCCTCACACCTTTTGATAGGCAAGATCTAGTAGCTCATCGAAAGGGGGAGAAACCCAAGAGGCAGAGGGTTGAGACCCGAAAGCCTCCAAGAACACAGACTCCTCATCAGAAGGGGATTTGGAGGGCCAGCCATCCCTCCGCTTCAAGATCTCAAGGATATCTGAAAAAGAGATATCTTCAGAAGACGACTTGGGGGACCCCTCAGACTCCTCGAAGTCGGTATCCGACGTGAGAAACTCATCCAGGGAGTCAAGTTTCCTCTTACACAAGCTCTTTCTGACGGGCTCCTCAGGCAAAAACTTTGGGGAGACGTCAGAAAGTTGGGGACCACTCATGAAGGTATCCTGAGGCTTAGAGTCTCCGCTGCCCAGGGATAGAGAGTGATCCGAAACTGACACCGGTGCCAGACAGGGCAGAGTATCGGTGCCGTAGGATCCAGCTGACTACCTGGCCAGCACGCTCCTCATAACCTCGAAGGCTGATCTCCCCAGCACTGAAGGCCGACTAACTGTAGAGGATATAGTAGTAGCCCTCAGCGCAGAGGAGATGAGATCCAAAGCAGATGTCAGGTCCAAGCTCACTTGAGCCGAAGCACAGAAACTAAGGTTCGGAACCGATTAAGATCGATCTGAGCCCTCCCCCTCGGGTCCGACCAGTGAACCGTGGACCCTCTACTCCATGGATGGGGCCGACTGGGTCGGAGTGGAATTCGGAACAGAGAGGCCAGGCGAGGCTACTGGAACACACTAGCGGCACTTGACAGAACTGACAACTCTGGCTCCGAAGACCGAGAAAGGCTCGGAGGAGGAACAACAAAGGATGAAGAGGCCATAGGCTCCGGAGCCGACTGGGTCAGAGCTGAAATCAATTTGGCCAACACCGATGACTGAAGCAGTTTCTTCACCACTCTATCAATGTCCTCATCGGAAAGGGTCCTGGAGGACATAGCTGGAGATCTGAATCTCCCTACAGAAGGGTACTTGCTTGAAGGAGAAACCGGTCGAATAACTGGAGACCGTCTCCGAACCAAAATATCTCTGACCAGCTCCAAAAGGATGGGAGCCGATACAGACTTACTCAAGACACTACCTTCTGTCGGCACAGAGGGCAATGGAAATGAAGAAAGAAAAGCTGTTCAAGCAACTTTCTATGGCAGCTCCGAGGAAACAGATGGAGCCGGAGAGCGCTTCTTAGAAGTCTTTTTGTCCTTTTTAGATGGAGAGGATAAGGCACTGGAAGACTTTGCCAAGTCTTCCTCGAAGGAGTTTAACTCATTAACCCAGAGTACCTTCTCACAGCGCCTCTGTGCTTAGATCCGAGCGTGATGTGAGACGGTAGTAATTGTATGCAGTTACACCAGAGTCCCTTCCACAAGCGCATCTAACTTTACAGACATATTGTAACTCCACTCTCTAAAAATAAGTTAAAAAAATATCTGAACATTTTCAGGTACTTTCTCAACTTACTTTTCAGTGTGGAGTTACCGGATGCTTATATTTGACTTTTCAGAGAATTACCTGATTTTCATTATAAGGTGGAGGTGGGCAGCAGGCAAAAACTGTATGGATGTCATGGAAATGCAAAGGGTTACTGATACTGAATGTATGGGGGCAGGACACAGTTTGGGACTTCATTTCTTATTTTCTACAAACTGTAGCTGTATTGGGCTGTTTTATTCCATTAAACACAGCTGTGACTGATATAGTAGCCCTCTTGAATGTGCTTATAAATCAATAACTTTTTGAAATGCCATTTCCGGTTTTATCGTAGTCACGTCTGTTGTAGGAGATGCCGGTAATCTTTAATCATTAATGGGCTCTAAAGTTGTTGGGTCCAGTTTTTTTGTGTTGCTGTTTTAGCTGGGTTTTGTTGCTGTGTCTGCTACTATTGTGTTCTTGCAAGTGGGAGTCAGGGAAGGGAAAGAAAAGAGTTTAGATTTTGTTTTTCTGTCTACCAACTTCACAGTGTGTGGCCAATCAGAGGAAAGACAAGGAGTGACTGTATTTACTGTCTGGAGGGTTGTAGTTTGAATTCCGAGAACAGTTTGGCTGAAGGTGAGATAGTATCGTATTTACTTCTCAGTTATAATGTGTACTGAGTTTACTGTACTCCTGCAGCAGAATCTACTCACAAAATGTATTATTTTTAACGAACGAAGGAAATAAAAAATAGCCTGTAAATATATGCAGAAGTGGGCGCAGGTTTACTGTATCATCTTGTAGGGCAAAGGATGGCAGTTAAGCTGTGTACTTTTTAACATTGTTCTGCAGTCTTTGCCATTTGCCATTGATAAATCCACATGCTAGTTGTACATGAAGTGTACAGCAGTTATTGCGGATGCTGCAGGAAATTATCACGGTAGACTGTTGTGTCCCAGAGCCGTTTTTTTAATCCGTACTCAATTCACAGTATATTTTTTGTAAACAAATTCATTGATATATAGTGTCAGACTACACGTTGTTTGCAAATAAGCGTATACAGAGTGTCATTAGACTACACATAGTTTAACAAAATTCTGATTTAAGCTACCAAACATGATCATTCTTGTCTTATTGCTCGAGTCGTATTAAAACGCTCAAATAAAGTTGCATTTTGCAGGGGAACGCAATCCGAATTTTAAAAATGTGCGATTGTAAATTATGCGTGGAATGCAGCACACATCGGGCACTCGATGATTAGAATCACTGGAGTTTGCGGGTACCGTGAGCATGCGAAGACGATTGGTTGTACTTCTGTCCACTTTAGTAAGAAAAGAGCAACAGGACTTTTTATTACTAGATGCCGTTGAATGACAGTGTGTGAGCTCAAGACTCCAGATCAAAGTCAAGAATTTGGGGA
>NC_056730.1:469748368-469780868 GCF_019279795.1 Protopterus annectens
AAGGGGTGTGTTGTCAATATGATTGTTACCACGGGTGGATTATTTCCCAAGGACACGATTATGCATTTCTTGGCATTTAGTTTATGTGGCTCTGACACCAGTTGTTTGCCTGTGTCAGCCCTTCCTGGAGAACATTTGTGTTGGTGTGGTATTCAATGACAACTCCTAATTTGCAATTCTCTGCAAATATAGTCAGCCAGAAACCATTCAAATTGGCCTTGATTTCATAGAAGTAAATGCCAAAAAGGAGTGGTGCAAGGAGTGAACCCTGAGAAACTCCATTTGTGACTGACGTTTTTGTAGAGGTGGTCTCCCCAATTTTAACTTCCTGGGTCCTGTCTGTGAGCTAGTTGGCTATCCACTGGATGACACATGGGTTTGTACCGAACCTCTTGAGTTTGTCAACAATGCCTGAGTGGGGTATTGTGTCAGATGCTTTCCCCAGGTCAAAGTAGGCAGTGTGAACCATTCTGCCCCCATCCATTGCTTTGGTGACTGTCTCACAAACACAAAGTGCAGGGTTTGAGTCTCACAAGGGATAATTGGATAGGCTTACAATGGCTCGCAAGAGCAGTTAGCTTAGTACTAACCTATGAACCTATAAGTATGGCTAAAGCGGAAAAAAAAAGCCACCTCTGCTAAGAAATACCTCTGCTATTGTCGACATTTACAAAAACTCTGTGACCTAGAATTAGAAATAAATTAGAACTTGCAAAACAAATGAAAGACAAATTTCAGGCCTGAGTAATTTCAAAATGGCAGATATCATATTGTCTGTCATTACTAATTTAATAAGTGCAAAAAAAATGGAATTTTTTATCATCAGTCTGATATCCTTGTAGTATACAATTAAAGTAAAAACCTTTTATTGGGATGCATTGTTTGAACTTATTAAAAAAAAAATCTACCTTGCAAAGAAGGTCTCAGATTATCAAGTCTTTATAAATTTTAACATGTTTGTGAATACACATTTAATTATTAGGATGACTTTCAGCTTCGAAACCTCAATAGAATTGAAACTAAAACATTTTAGTCTACGGATGTTATTGGAAGGTTCTGGTTTTCCAACAAAGGTCTTGGAATTTTAGAGTACATTGGCACCAAAGATGTCTTTAAATCTAATGTGGATTAAGAAAATTGTTAAATACAGCGAATATTGTCAGGTTAAAGTACTGGTGAGTTTCCTCAAAAGCTTGTTGCTGCTTAACTAAAAGTAATGTTTAATACTGGCAAAATTTCTGCAATGCTCTGGGAAGTAGGTTAAAGATTCAAGAAGGTTGGAGGCCTGAGAATTTCAGATCCTGTTGGTAGTCCCACCAGCTAAGTCTTTCAGTTTAAAATGTCTGGGATTGTGGCAAACTGAGTGTCTGTTATTTAAATGTCATAGAGGTAATAAAGTGATGAAATTTGAAGGCAAGCTGACTAGTGTCTGTACGCCAGAGGCTTAATGTCCTGATTCCTAGAAAGGAATATGACCCACCTCCTGTGTCATACTGTTGCTGTGAATCACTCTTGACAAACCCTGCCATTTTGTTCGCTTTGCACATAACTGGAAACATGGGAACATAACTGCCTTTCTATTTGGAAAGTTAAATGGCTTGCACTAACTGCTAGGGTCATATAGGTGCAGACCTTCTCTTACCCCCCCCCCCCCCCCGCACTTTATTTTTGTGTACTTGTTTATCCCCTGCACTGCCTGCAGACTGTCAGTTCCCTAAAGCTATCTGGTCAGTGTGGTTCTTGAAGGTTGTGCATCAGGGCTGGCACGTAAAAATCTACTGCCAATCATTAGCTCTATATATTCTTCTGAAGGAAATAATTCCCTTCACCTTTCAGAGCCTAGAGTATCATTTTCTCCATATCTGTTTATACATCAATCTAGAACTTTATGTCTTATTCAGTGTGACAATGCAGTATTTTCCTTTACATTATACCTGTGAAATTCTGTGTCATAATTTATAACAATAATACTCTATATTTACTCCTAATGTAGTTTTGTAGGGAATGAATGACCTCACTTTCCTGGAGACCTCACTCTGTGTTTGCTATTTATTATTGTTGAATTGGTAGATACACATTGAAATATAAAGTTCTTTGCTAGCAGCAACCTCTTCAGTAGTTACAGATATCCTGAATGTGAAATTATTCAGATGACTTTTACCTATGCAGAGATTGTGCATGTTTGGAAACTAGTTTACATTGTAAATGAAGATAAGAAGTACATAGGGCTGCTGGTGGTATCTTCCTGATGAATGCCATGAACAAAGTTGGTTGTATAACTACTGAGAACAAGTCTAACTGTATATATTTTTTTACTTTTCATCCTAGAGTTATAATTAAAGTGTTTAAAATTTGTTTATGGAGACCTCAATCTCAGTGTTTGCTATTTATTATTGCTGAAATGCAAAGTCAAATTCACTTTTCCCGAGTAATGTATGGAATGTATGGAAATGAGTATATTTTCTGGTTGGCTTACTGTGTGATCGAGACTGTGAGGGAGACAGAAAAAGTATGCATTTACCAGATACTAGAGAAGACTACTTTGTGATTTTTATTAGGTATTAAAAAAATAATTTATAGGGGATCCACTTAAACTGTGTATACAGGATGGAACCGGGACCTACAGGAGTCAGTGCAGAGTTCATATTTGTTATTACTGTTCTTGAGGACAATTTCTTACAGAAGTATTGGGACGTAACTCAATCACTGGATGTTATGCTTGATTACTTGGTCATGATTTATGTGATAGTTCTGCAGAGGGACCACTATTAATATGACACTGACAGAATATGAGAATGTGAACTGTCATTATTTTCAAAAGTGTAACATACCACTTTTTTTCCAAACGTAAAAGTTTTAGGACGGAGCTCAATTTGGTTAAATGAGGTACAGTTGAAAGGTATGGAAGGAGATATTGAAATGTTTACAGTTTGCTTGCTGAACTGTGACTGTGCTGAACTGTGACTGCTTTGTATTGTCACAGACATTCACATTTCTAACCAAATTCCATACATTGAACTGCTGGTTTGTTTGCTTTCCATAGCATCTCTCACAAGCTTTATCTGCCAAAGAGCATAGAAGTGTATAGAGCAAAACATAACTTGTCTCTCTGGAATCCCAACCCTGTAACAGAACCTTGGCTTCCTCTATGCATTTTGGAGAGAGGGCCTTCACCCCGACTGGAATAGATTTATTGTGATTATAACAAAAGGTAATAGCCTTGGACACCCATTTGGAAATTATCTGTTTTGACAGAGGCTGTCCATTCTTACCATCACAAGAAATAAACAATTGCTCCAGATATTCTGAAAGATTTAGTTTTGCCTAGAAGTTACCCGGGTTATTACTTGCTGACTACTACCTGCATGGAGCTATGTTATATTTTGGGAATTTTTCTGGCCTTTGTCAGTAATGTGTGCAACTTAGGTGGGAGGAAGGGCTAAGTGTTATACTATTTTACTGAATTACTGTATTACATAAAAGCTGCACAAGGTGATATAATGAGTACCTTCTCAACAGGTTATGTGCAGCAATTATCACCTCTGTCTGAGCATGCATACCTTTGCAGTAATGAAAGGCAGGTTATTATTACCTTAACAATAAGTCAGTTACAATATAGCACAGAGTCATTATCACTTTTCAGGTAAAACTAACAGAAGCGGTCACTGTTATTCACATAAGTACAGCTCGTTATCATATTGATAAATGCACAAGCCAGATTGTGTTTTTTTCTCTGCTTGTAGTCATTGCAAGCCACCATGTTGGCAACATACATACACAGTCTCCCTCCCTTCAGGTGTAGTCAATGTATGTAGGTGAGGGTAGTAAATGTATGAAGGTCAGGACAGCAATTAGTGAGTTACTTCAGTCCCTCATCCCTTAGGTCCATTGCTGAATGGGCACATGTAAAGAGAAAAGGCAGAGGTAAGGCAGACTGCTGACACTGAAGGAGGTCATGAGACCATAGTGGTATCAGCAGTCTGAGTGGGCAGCCAGCACAGCAATGGGACACTACAGATAACCAACATCTGGAGCCCCATGCCTGTCCTTGGCATATTAGTGGAGCGGCGGTCCTTACCCTGCTTTTTCGCTTTACATGTGCCCTTTCCGTGCCATGCTTTATTTCAGGTAAGGTAAGACTGCCTTCTGCTGTTCAGATGTTTACAGAATGCGTTCATGCATGGCTTGATGCACAGGGTCGGTGGATCTACAATCTGCCATAACGGCATCACTGTGGAAGATACTCGCCTGTTCAGAAGGGATGGCATTCACCTAACTGAAGAGGGCATTGCGTTGTTCTTGACCAACCTCCACAATGGCGTGAGGAGAGCCATGCAAGATTGCGAACATGCAGCTTGTGAGAAGAATGGTAAAAACACCTATGACCAAGTCGGACCAGTATAGTAAGTAAAACACTATTATGAAATGTGTTCTGTAAAATTCATTTCTCTGAGCTTGGCAAATAACTGTTATGGAAATTATGATTTTTTATTTCATATTTTGGTAAATAACTTTGCAAGGGAGCATCTGAATGTGCCAAGTAATATCTCATTTTGAAGACAGTGTTGCTGGTTCCAACATGGTAAAAGAACTGTGCCTGTATGTTTGACACGTGCAGATATCAAAGTTTGTTTGGGATTTAGGTTATGGAAATTATGATTTTTTTCATATTTTGGTAAATAACTTTGCAAGGGAGCATCTGAATGTGCCAAGTAATATCGCATTTTGAAGACTGTACTGCTGGTTCTAACATGGTAAAATAATTGTACCTGTATGTTTGACACATGTGCAGATAATAAAGTTTGTTTCGGACTTAGGTTATGGAAATTATGATTTTTTTCATATTTTGGTAAATAACTTTGCAAGGGAGCACCCCATTGTGTGAAGTAATACCTTATTTTGAAGACAGTACTGATAGTTCTAACATGGTAAAAGAATGGTGCCTGTATATTATACTCATGTGCAGATATCAAAGTTTGTTTCGGACTTAGGTTATGGAAATTATGATTTTTTTCCATATTTTTGGTAAATAACTTTGGAAGGGAACATCTGAATGTGCTAAGTAATACCTCATTTTGAAAACAGTATTGATAGTTCTAACATGGGAAAAGAATGGTGCCTGTATGTTTGTGCAGATATCAAAGTTTGTTTCGATCATGGGTTATGAAAATTATGATTTTTTTTCATATTTTGGTAGATAACTTTGCAAGGGAGCATCTGAATGTGCCAAGTAATACATCATTTTGAAGACAGTATTGCTGGTTCCAACATGGTAAAAAAAATTGTGCCTGTATGTTGGACACATATGCAGAAATCAAAGTTTGTTTGGAATTAGGTTATGGAAATTATGTTTTTTTTCATATTTTGGTAAATAACTTTGCAAGGGAGCATGTCAGTGTGCCAAGTAATACCTCATTTTGAAGACGGTGTTACTCCTTACAACGTGGTAAAAGAACTGTGTCTGTGCACTCTACACATGTAGAGATATCACAGTTTGTTTAGTCTTGTACGATTATGAAAATTATACATTTACAATACTTTTCATTATTATGCCCATATCTTTGCAAGGGAGCATGGTGATCACACAAATGATGCATCACTTTGAAGCTGACATTCAGATGCACAACTTCTACACTGATATGTAGGCTCTGTCTGTTACAGGGGATGAGATATTATGCTTTCTTTATTTATCAATTATGAAAAATAATATATTAATCATATTTCTGTGAATATCTCAAGAAAGAAACACCACACAGTAATGGTTCAGGTATCATTTTAAAGCTGACATTCATACTAACACATTACATTCAAATTGTATGGGTCTGCATGGTACATTGACCAACATATTATGCTTTGTTTTTCCAAAAAGGTAAAAAAATATGCACAATATCAGCATTCCTTGCCAAACATTTAATAATGACTTTGATTGACCTTTCCAACAGTGTAAATGTTGATAGTGTATGTGTCTGCTGAACAACTTTGCATTTACATTTTTAGTCTAGCTCTTATAGTTAAAGAATTATGAACATTTGTTTTCTGTATGGTATTACAAATGGATTTTCTGAAAATGAACTCAGGCTGCACTGTTGTTCCTATGGTGGAATTACGCAGGCAGCTTTTCCTGAGCTGCTCTGGACTGAATGAGTTAAGCAGTCATTTCAAAATGAGCTTGTTTTTCCTCTCCTGTTGTACACGGGGAATGAAGAAATGACAAAACGAGCAGGACACTTGGAGGTGAATAGCCCCCCAAGCAGTACACGCATACAGAATGCCCATCAGTCAAAGTCATTTTATTGTTGCATTCAACACACTTTTTAAAGCCCGAAGGCCTGTGTTCCTTAGAATCCTTGGACATGCTGAATAAAGGGGAACACACACAGATACAAAGCAATACGTATACACACTGGACCCAACTAAACCCCACAATGGAAACTAGAGCCTCTAACTAAAAACGCCCTAGTAACCAGTGGGAAAAGGACTACAGGAAGGACTAGGTCCTCTAACTTAAACGGGCTTAGCCCGTGGGAAGAAAGGAAATGAACGGGATACCAAAACAGCCAACGAAAGGGCCACAAAGACAGCAAGAAAAGCAAAACAAAGGCAGTATAAAAGTAAAGTACAGTTGTGTACCTACCACAAATGTAGATGTTCGAGTGTATTCACTGTTGCAGTCATTACACTTGGGTTATCCTGCTGGCAGGCTACCCGGAGTCTGCCTGAATTCCAAAGTCCTGGTCCGGCGTCGGTTGCTGTCGCCTCTTCCCTGATGTCAGTGTGCCAGGGCTATACAAGATGCAGCCGACGCCATTTTCTTCAGTTTTTCTTGCCCCAGATGTCGGGTGCCCCCAGAAGGGTAGGCTAAAAACATTGCTTATAAAAAGCATGCACTAAAATAAACATTACCTTGATCTACAAGCAAATACACCACATAGGTTGTATAGAAGAGAGAAGTACAGATAAGTCCCAGCAAAGAAAGGGGGATGGTGGGTGGGTAACCTGGACTGCAACAGTGAATACACTCGAACGTCTACATTTATGTTAGGTACACAACTGAACTATGTTCATCGTGTTTCACTGTTGCAGTCATTACACTTGGGTTGAATCCCAAAGCTGAGGTTGGATGGCTGGGTCTAAATAGAATTAGGAGTGGCTATGAGGCCCTGCAGAACTGCAGTGGCAAAGCCTGCTCTGGATGTACAGTAAAGAGGTAAGTGGTAGTGCTTTGTAAAAGTGTACACTTAAGTCCAAGTAGCAGCCTCCAAAATATCCTTGGTTGATACTCCTCTGAGGAAGGCTGCTGAGGTGGCTGCTGCCCTGGTCGACTGTGGCCTAATGCCCTTAGGCACTGATTTGCCATGTTGTGAATAGCAGAAACGAAAGCAGTGTCCTATCCATTTTGAAATAGTCTGCTTTGAGATAGCCTTTTCTTGTGGCCCTTGTGATCCTGCAGCATAGGCCACTAAAAGTTGCTCAGTCTTTCAGAAAGCTTTACTTTTGTCGAAGTAGAAGCGTAGCTGTCTGTGCATGTCCAAAGAATGCAGAAGTCTCTCCTTTATTCTGGGGATTTGGATAAAATGTAGGCAAATGAATGGTTTGATTAAGAGCCACACTGGATACTACCTTAGGCATAAATGTTGGGTTTGTCCTTAGAGGAAACCCTGTCCGGATGGAAAAGGATAAAAGGTTCCACAGCCATTAATGCCTGTAACTCTGAGACTCTTCTTGCTGAAGTTATTGCTAGGAGCAGAACTGTTTTCCATGATAAGAATTTTATATGTCAGCTGCATTGGCTGGCTCAAAAGGAGGCAGTGTGAGCTTTTTCAAGACAAAGTTGAATTCCCATGCAGGTATTGGTGCTCTTCTTGGGGGTCTTATGTTTTTGGCCCCTCTGGGGTACTGCCTGAGTAATGGATGTGAAAAAATAGGTGGGTCCATACTGTAATGAGCTAAAATGGCAGATGCATGGATCGTAATCGATGAAAAGGATAGGCCTTTGTCCAGCATCTCAGTTAGGTATTGTAAAATCTGAGGAATATTTGGTAATAGCATGTCAATTCCTTGTGCCTGGTTCCAAGCACAGAATCCATTTTTCTGCCTATGATTTTCTGGTGCTGGGCCTCCTGGCCTCCAGAATAACATCCAAAACTGCTTTGGAAAGAGATGTGTGCTGAATGGTTACATTATCCGCCATGCAGCCAGATTTAGGGTTCTGAGCTGGCTGTGCAGTATCGGATTGCTTTGCTGGGTCAGTAAATGAGGAATTTGAGGTAATGTCCAGGCTGGGCCTTGAGACAAGCTCTTTAGGATTGGGTACCAGTGCTGGCCTGGCCAGTCTGGGGCAATCAGGATCATTTTTGGCTTCTCTTGTCTGACCTTTAGGAGTACCTTGGGGAGGAGAGGCACTGCAGGAAAGGCATATACTGCAAGGTTTTTCCAGCTGAATGATAGAGCATACACTTTCCAGGCTAGCTTGTGGTAAGTCCTTGTACAAAATCTCTGTTGTTGGCAGTTGTGAGGGGAGGCAAATAGATCTATGTCTGGGCATCCCCATTTCTTTGTTATTATGCTGAAGATTTGTGGATCTAGTTTCCACTCGTGAGGATCCATGAGGTTTCTGCTTAGTTCGTCTGCCAGAGTATTTGTCTTTCCTGGCAGGAATTGTGCTTGCAGGTGTACTTGATAAATCAATGCTGTGTTCCACAAAATCATGGCTCGTCTGCAGAGGGGGTAGGAATGCGTGCCTCCCTGCTTGTTTATGTACTACATGACTGTAGTATTGTCCGTCTTTATCAGCAGTTGTCCTGGATGAAGTAAATCCTTGAAAGCTGTCAGGGCATTCTGGACAGCCAGCATTTCTTTTAAATTGATATGAAGACGCATTTGGCTTGTGGGCCATGTGCCCTGAATACATTTTCCTGCCATGTGGGCCCCCCAGGCATAATCTGATGCATCTATTGTTATTGTCTACCTGGCTGTGGGTAAAGTGAAAGGCTGTCCCTTGTTGTGGTGACAGGCCTGTGCCCACCATCAAAACTCCTGTTGGAAGCAGGGAAGGAGGGCAATACGTTTTTCCAGGTTGTGGCAATGTTGAGTCCCAACACTTGTTAGATACCATTGAAGTTTCCTCATATGCAGTCTTCCATATGGAAGTAACCAAATGCAGGATGCCATGAAGCCCAAAGCCTGCAGAATTTTTCTTGAAGATAACTGGGTTTTTGTTGCCAGCATTTCGAAGAAAGAAGTCAGTTACCTTTGTTTGTCTGGCGTGAGATAGGCCATCTGGGCAGTTGTATTTAAGCCTGCACCCAGGAATATCATCTCTTGAGAGGGTACTAGTTTTGATTTCTTTTCGTTTACCGTGTACACTAGGCAAATTAGCAATCTTTTTACAAACACCAGATGCTTTAGTAGAATGTCCTTGTTCTCTGCTCGATTAAGGCAGTCGTTCAAGTAGGGATATATTTGAATTCCTCTTTGTCTGAAAAAAGCAATTACTGGTGCCAGGCATTTTGTGAAGACCCTGGGCGCAGTAGACAAGCCAAAGGGCAGTGCAGAGAATTGGTAGTGCATTGAGCCAGCTATGAATCTGATGCATCTTCTGCAAGACTGTCTGATTGGGACATGCAGGTATGCCTCTTTGAGGTCCAAAGTTACAAGCTAAGCCTTCCTGCCCAGCATGGGCAGAAACTGCTGCAAAGTCAACATTTTGAATTTTGGAATGTCCAGAAAGGTGTTTAGAATAGACAGGTCCAGTATTGGTCTCCAGGCTTTGTCCTTTCTGGGTACCAAGAAAAGACGTGAGTAAAATCCTTGTCCCTGCTCCTGTAGTGGTACTCGCTGAATGGCCCTCATATCCATGAGGGATGAAACTTGCTTTTGTGCCTCTACCCATTGATTTTGTGGCAGGTCTGGCATGCCTTTTGCCTTTGGCAGGGTGTGAAAGTGGAACCTGTAGCCCTGAGAGACTATATTCAAGACCCATTTGTCCTGGGTGATAATGTGCCAGTTTTGTGAAAAAAGTGCTAGTTTTCCCCCTAAGGGAGCGTCCAAAAGATAAGTGCTTGTGGTACTGGTAGAGGAAAGTCATTGGGACTGTTTCCTATAAGGTTGAGATTTGTCTTCTCCACTTTTGGAGGTAGAAGCATCGCATTGTTTAGGCCTGTATGAGACTTGGGGCTGGGATCTGCCTCTAGGGCACCTGTATCTGCCTCTTTGTGGCCTATCTGACACTGGAAATGACCAATTTTTTGAAGCCCAGTTCCTGCTAAATTTGGGTGGCTGTACCTGTAAGAAATCTTTAACTGTCTGCATAGATTTCACTTTATCCTCCATTTTCTTCAACACCTCTTCTGCCATAACACCAAACGAAGTATCACGCTGTAATGGAGCATCTAATAATTTTGCTTTAACATGATCAGGCAGATTCTGTTGCCTTTAACCAAGCATGCCTCCTAATCACAGAACCTGTTACAGCGGCCCTACAAGAGGCCTCCAAAGAATCAAAAAGTACAGTTTTGTACCTACCATAAATGTAGATGTTAGAGTGCAAATACAGCTGCAGTCATAGCAGATGGGTTATCCTGCCGTCAGGCGGGTTCTCGGTCGGCCGAATTCCAAAGTCTAGGTCCGTCGTCGCTTCTTCCCTGACGTCAGTGTGGCAGGGGTATAAAAGAACCAGCCGACGCCATTTTCTTCAGTTTTTCTTGCCCCAGATGTCAGGTGCCCCCAGAAGGAAGGCAAAATACATACTTATGTAATAATGCAATGCAATATAATCAAAAAACAGTAGTGTGCCAGCAAATACACCATAAAAGAATACCCCAATCAGGTTGTATGAGGAGGTGTTTGTCCTAAGGCCTGTCCCAAGTGGGGATGGAGGGAGGGAAACCTGGACTGCAGCTGTATTAGCACTCGAACATCTACATTTATGGTAGGTACAAAAAGTACAGTTTTGTACCTACCATAAATGTAGATGTCCGATAGGAATGCATCTGCAGTCCTTACAAATGGGTTGTCCTGTCGTCAGGCAGCCCTTCGGTCGGCCGGATTCCAAAGTCTGGGTCTGGCTTTGGCTGGTGTCGCACTTCACCCGACGTCATCGCTGCAGTTTTTCGGGTATAAAGGCATCAGCCGACGCCATTTTCCTCAGTGTTTCTTGCCCCAGATGCCAGGTGCCCTCTTGGATGGCTAAATTTGGATAAATGCCAATGTTTCCAAATAGTAGAGAGCAAACACATAAAATAAGCATGTATGTACATATATACAAACAAATACACCATAATAGATCCCCCCCAAGCTAGCTGAAGGATGGCAAATACCCTAGGAGTACCACAGAGGGGAAGGTGGGTGGGTAATCCTGACTGCAGATGCATTCCTATCGGACATCTACATTTATGGTAGGTACAAAACTGTACTATGTCCTTCAAGGATGCATCTGCAGTCCTTACAAATGGGTAGAATACCATAGCTAAACTAGGGGAGGAGGAAAAAAGTAGAGATTATGGTGTAGTTAGAATCCCTTGCAAAACAGCAGTGGCAAAACCTGCTCGGGATCTAGAGTATAAAGGTAAATTGTAATGCTTGGCAAATGTATGCACGGAGGTCCAAGTAGCAGCCTCTATAATGTCCTTGGTAGCCACTCCTCGTAAGAAAGCTGTGGTAGTGGCTGTAGCCCTTGTGGAGTGAGGCCTGATGTTCTCTGGAGTTTTCTTTCCATGGTAGGAGTAACAAAATCTAATGCAATTTCCTATCCATTTGGAGACTGTCTGTTTTGAAATTGGTTTTCCTTCCTTTCCTGTTGCATATGCTACCAGAAGCTGGTCAGTTTTTCTATTGGACTTGGTCCTGTCCAGGTAGTAGCGTAATTGTCTATGTACATCCAAGGTATGCAAGAGTCTTTCTCCCCTGTTCTGTGGGTTGGGGAAGAATGTAGGTAAGTGGATAGCCTGATTTAAAGACACTCTGGATACCACCTTAGGCATAAATGTAGGATTTGTTCTCATGGACACTCTATCTTGATGGAAGATCAGGAAGGGTTGCACTGCCATTAATGCCTGTAGTTCAGAGACCCTTCTTGCTGAAGTTATTGCCAGCAGGAAAGCAGTCTTCCAGGATAAGTATTGTAATTCTGCTGTTGCTGCTGGTTCGAAAGGGGGAAGTGTCAATTTTTCTAGCACAAAGTTCAAGTCCCATGCTGGCAATGGTGGTTTCCTGGGAGGTTTTACATTTTAATTCCTCTCAGAAACTGTCTGAGCAGAGGATGAGAGAAGACAGGAGGATCCAAGCTGTATTCTGCTGAAATAGCTGATGCATGTATCTTGATGGAAGAATAGGACAGGCCTGTATGGAAGAGCTCTGCCAAGTACTCCAGGATGTTGGCTATGTTTACCAGTGTCACATCTTTTCCCTTTGCAGTACTCCAAATGAGATATCTTTTCCATTTTGCTGCATAATTCTTTCTTGTTGAAGGTCTACGAGCCTCCAGGATTATGTCTTTAACCCTTTGGGATAAATTTGGGTCAACTGCTCTTATGTAATGTTCCAGGCAGTTAGCTGCAGAGTTTTCAGGTTTGGATGCAGGATGTTGTAGTTGTTCTGTGTTAACAGTAATGGGATCAGGGGTAGTGTCCATATTTGTTCCCGAGACATGCTCCTCAGCAATGGGTACCAATGTTGTCTTGGCCAGTCTGGAGCTATCAGAATGATCCTTGGACGTTCCTCTTTGATCTTCAAAAGCACCTTGTGCATCAAAGGAAGTGGTGGGAATGCGTATGCTGTCAGGTTTTTCCAACTGAAAGATAGGGAGTCCACCTTCCAAGCAAGAGGGTGGTATGTCCTTGTACAGAATTTCTTTAGCTGGTGATTGAGTGGGGATGCAAATAAGTCTATTTGTGGTAATCCCCATTCTCTTGTGATGGCTTTGAAGATGTCCGGATGCAGCATCCATTCGTGGGCATCTGTGGTAGTTCTGCTTAATATGTCTGCTAGAATGTTTTCTTTTCCCGGTACAAAAATTGCTTGTAACTGAATGTTGTAGCTCAGAGCCACATCCCACAGGTCCAGTGCCAGCCGGCATAGAGGATATGAATGTGTGCCTCCCTGTTTGTTGATGTACCACATAACTGTGGTGTTGTCTGTCCTTATCATCAACTGACCTTCTTGGAGAAATGGTCTGAATGACTGGATTGCCAATTTTACTGCCAGCATTTCCTTTAGATTTATGTGCAGGCAGCTGGTCTTGAGTCCATAAGCCTTGCATGCACTTGCCCAGCATGTGTGCCCCCAACCGAGGTCTGAGGCATCTGTCGTGATGGTTTGGCTTGGTTGACTGTTGCAGAAGGGCAATCCTGTGTTTGACTGACAGGCCTGAGCCCACCATAGGAACTCTTGCTTCAGGCATGGGATTATTGGAATTTTGGTTTCTAGGCTGTGCTTGTGTTGGGACCACAAATTCTTTAGGTACCACTGTAGCTTTCTCATATGCAGTCTGGCATGAGGGACCAGAATTATGCAGGATGCCATGAAGCCTAGGGCTTGTAGTACTTTTCTTGCAGTTAGATGGTTCTGCTTTGTTAATGCCAAGAAGTAGAGAGGTAGTTGCTCTTTCTTTTCTGCAGTTAGGAATGCCATTTGTTTTGATGTGTCCAGCTCTACACCCAGAAAGGTTATTCTTTGGGATGGAATCAGCCTTGACTTTTTTATTGACTGTATATCCCAGGGCTTGCAGCAGGTAAATGACTCTTTGTAAGTCTTCTGTTAGCTTGCTTTTGTTGTCCGCTTGTATCAGGCAGTCGTCCAGGTAGGGATAAATTTGGATCCCCTGAAGTCTGCAATGAGCAATTACTGATGCCAGGCATTTCGTGAACACTCTGGGCGCAGTAGATAAGCCAAAGGGCAATGCTGAGAATTGATAATGCTCTGATCCTGCAAGAAATCTGAGGTATCTTCTGCAAATTGGTCGTATGGGGACGTGCAGGTATGCCTCCTTGAGATCTAGAGTTACCAGCCTAGACTCCTTGCCCAGCATGGGAAGAAGCTGCTGTAGGGTCAGCATTTTGAAGTTTGGAACAAAGAGGAATGTGTTTAAAGCGGATAGGTCTAGAATAGGCCTCCATTTGTTCTCTTTTCTTGGTACCAGGAAGAGTCTGGAGTAAAATCCCTTTCCTTGCTCCATAGATGGTACCTTTTCCACAGCTCTCATTCTTAATAGTTGAGATATTTGCTTTAGAGCTTCTGCCCTTTGAGTAGGTGGTAGGTTTGGCATTCCTCTCTTTCCTGGTAGAGTATGGAAATGGAACCTGTAACCTTGGTCTATAGTTTGCAAAATCCATTTTTCCCTTGTGATGCAATGCCAGTTCTTTGAAAATAAGGTTAGCTTTCCGCCTAAGGGTGCTTCTAGTTGTTCCCTGGTAGGCGGTGCCACAGCCAAGTCACTGTGATTGTGTTGTTGTAGTGGTGGTGGCTGCGTCCGTGCCTCGCTGGTTGTTACCTTGCCACTGGCGTCCCTGTAGGCACCCCTGGATTGGTTTCTGCCTCTAGAACGCCTATTCCTGCCTCTCTGTGTCTTAGAGGAGTCCGGAAAGGACCAATTCTTGGAGGCCAGTTCCTGCTAAACCTTGGAGGTTGAACCTGTAAGAAATCTTTCACTGTTTGTACAGATTTCGCCTTCTCTTCCATCTTTTTTAGTACCTGCTGTGCAGGGGAACCAAATAAATTGACCTTGTCCATGGGTGCATCCAAAAGCTTTGATTTGACATGGTCTGGTAATGCCTGTTCTTTCAACCATGCATGTCTCCTGATAACTGTGCCAGTCATGGCTGATCTAAAGGAAGCCTCCAGTGCATCATAGCCACATTTTAAAGAATGGTTACTAACCTGCTGTATGTTATGTACCATTTCCTGAACATATATATATATATTTTTTTATCTAAAGATTCTTCAGAGGACAGCTTTTTAGTTAACTGGTCAAGCATAAACTCTTGATATTGAATCATATGAAATTGGCAGTTCAAAGCCCTAGCTGACAAAGTAGCAGAGGTGTAAACTTTTTTACCCCATCTCTCTAAGGACCTGGATTCCCTTTCAGAGGGGAGGGTTTTTTTAGTAGAAGTAGCTGCTACAGCTTTAGGGCCCTGGGAGATAGTCTCTGGATCTGCAAAAGGAGCCTTGTATAAATGGTGATGAGTGTCCGGGACCCTGTAAAACCTATCGGGCTTAGCAGGAGCCGGAGGTAATGAATCAGGAGCAGTGCAAGCATCATTAAATGCATCATCTACAACAGAAAGAACTGGAGGTATAGCTAAAGGCCTATGTTGTGGCAAATGTAGAAAGGTTCTAAGCCTTTTTCTGGAGTCTGAGAAATCTTGGCCCTGCCACTGAAATTGTTCCCTCATAGCATGCAAGGTTTCCCCAAAGGAAAATTCCTCAGGTGGAGAGGCTGAAGGAATGGACTCTTCAGCATCAGAGTCTTCGTAAGGGGAATAAGGAGCCTCAGGAGGGTCCGTATGTTCTGAGTCATCAGAGGAATCATCTGTGGTTACTGGCTCAGGGGGCTTTGCTCTAGGCCTCTTTTCTGGAGGTGGGTGAGAGGTCCTGTCTGGATGAGGCTGGGATCCACGAATTAAAGAAATGAGATCCTCAGCCAAAGAAAGCATATGGGAGCTGGTGCTGGGCCTGTGTGAGGGGGGTTTGGCAGGCACCATTTTTGAAGCTTTGGCTGCTTTAGCCCTGGCAAAGGCCTTAATAGACATGGCTGCAGGAGGCCTAGCAGCTCCACGTGCAGGGGTTGAAATATCCAGGGGAATAGTGTCTGATAATTCCTGAGAAACCGCAACAGAAGGTTGGATTTCAGAAGCCGATTCTACCAGGTTAGAGGAGGCCTCGGTAGAAGGCATGGTTTCGGCTGAAGAAAGAACCGCTTGCTCGGTTTCGCCGAAACCGAGACACTCGCGGTTTGCTTAATCGCGGTTTCGGCCGAAACCGCAGACCGCGAGTGTCGGTCCTTTTCTTTGCGTTTTTTGGTAATTTGCGTTGTCGGAGGATCCGACGGCATAATATATGCAAAATCAGAGCCGAAAATCTGTTCAGCAAACTCCGACCGACGTCTAAGCGTCCGTCGGTTAAAAGCACAGGCTAGACAAGCTGCTACGTCGTGGTCTGGGCCTAAACAATGTATGCAGTAGGAGTGGAAATCTTTATGAGGTATTTGTTTCCCACAAGATAAACAGTTGTTCACTTTCTCTGAAATCGGCTGAGGCAAGAAAGAGTCCCCAACGGGGTACTTAGCTTTTTAGAAGTCTTCGAAGTAGTATTCGGTAGTAGTAATCTCTGGATCTGACCGACCGGCACTTGCGAACAGCTTCTGCTTCGGGTGCCACGCGGCAAGAAAGACTGGGGAAAATGGCATCGGCTGATGCCTTTATACCCGAAAAACTGCAGCGATGACGTCGGGTGAAGTGCGACACCAGCCGAAGCCGGACCCAGACTTTGGAATCCGGCCGACCGAAGGGCTGCCTGACGACAGGACAACCCATTTGTAAGGACTGCAGATGCATCCTTGAAGGACATCTGTACTATGTTCATCGTGCATACAGCTGCAGTCATAACAGATGGGTTGAATCCCAAAGCTAAAAAGGGGTGGCAGGCACTAAGTGGAACTAGGAGGAGCAAGGATGCCCTGCAAGACTGCTGCGGCAAAGCCCGCTCTAGATTTAGAGTATAGTGGAAGGTGATAGTGTTTGGAGAAAGTGTGCACAGAACTCCAAGTAGCTGCTTCCAAAATATCCTTGGTAGGAACCCCCCTGAGGAAAGCTGCAGAGGTAGCTGTGGCCCTTGTGTGGAGTGAGATCTGATGCTTGTAGGTACAGTTTTTCCATGAAATGAGTAACAAAAGTGTATGCAGTGGGCTATCCATTTTGAGATTGTCTGTTTGGAAATGGCCTTTCCTTGAGCACCTGTAGCATAGGACACAAAGAGTTGCTCTGATTTTCTGAATAGCTTTGTTCTGTGCAAATAATAACGAAGTTGTCTGTGAATGTCCAAGGAATGAAGTAGTCTTTCCCCTTTGTTTTGTGGGTTAGGATAAAAGGTAGGAAAAGTGGATAGTTTGATTCAAGGCTACACTGGAAACTACCTTTGGCATAAAGGAAGGGTTGGTTCGTAAGGAAACTCTGTCCTGAAGGAAAATGATGTAAGGTTGCACAGCCATGAGGGCTTGTAGTTCCGAAACCCTGCGTGCTGAGGTGATAGCCAGAAGGAAGGCTGTTTTCCATGATAAATATTGCAGTTCTGTTGAAGCAGCTGGCTCAAATGGAGGCAGGGTCAGTTTTTCTAAAATGAAGTTGAGGTCCCAAGCAGGTACTGGTGGTTTCCTTGGGGGTTTTATATTCTTAGCCCCTCTGAGGAACTGTCTTAAGAGAGGATGAGAGAATAAAGGAGGACCAGTGTTGTAGTGTGCAGAAATGGCTGAAGCATGGATCTTGATGGAGGAGAAGGAAAGTCCACTGTTTAACATCTCAGCTAGGTACTGTAATATTTGAGGTAAATTTAGTACCCAAGGATTCTGGCCCTTTTTCTGATTCCAGGCACAAAACCGTTTCCATATGGCAGAGTAGGCTTTTCTAGTAGAAGGTCTTCTGGCCTCCAAGATGATATCCTGCACCTCCTGGAAAAGGAGAGTCTGTTGGGAAATCAAGGAATCCTCCATGCGGCTAGATTGAGGGTTTTCAGTTGACTGTGAAGAGTTTTGAAACTGTGCTGGGTCAACAGAAGAGGCACTAGAGGTAGGATCCATGGTGGGGAATGCGTCAGGCTCTTCAGGAGTGGATACCAGTGTTGCCTTGGCCAATCTGGAGCAATGAGAATCATCTTTGGCCTCTCTGCTCTGGCTTTTAATAGAACTTTGGGCAGCAGAGGAAGAGGTGGAAAGGCATAGACTTGTCAATGTTGTCCAATTGAAGGAAAGTGCGTCCACTTTCCAGGCCTGTGGATGATAGGTCCTTGAGCAAAATTTTTTTCAGTTGGTAATTTTTGTGGGTAGCAAAGAGATCTATGTCTGGCCGTCACCATGCCTAAATTATCTTTGCAAAAACTTGAGGGTGCAACTTCCATTCATGAGGATCTGTCATATTTCTGCTTAGGTTGTCTGCCAGCGTGTTTTCCTTCCCTGGCAGGAATTGTGCTTGAAGTTGGATTTGCAATTCCAGAGCAGTGTTCCAAAGGGACATGGCTAGTCTGCACAGGGGGTATGAATGAGTTCCTCCCTGTTTATGTACCACATCACTGTGGTGTTGTCTGTCCTTATCAATAGCTGGCCTGGATGCAGTAGGTCTTTGAAGGCCATAATAGCATTTTGTACTGCAAGCATTTCCTTTTGATTGATGTGTAGGCGCTTTTCCTTTTGGGACCATTTGCCCTGAATGCACTGATTTGACATGTGCGCCCCCCCCCAGGCGTAGTCCGAGGCATCTGTTGTGATGATCTGATTTGCTTGAGGCATGCAGAAGGGGAGACCTGTGTTTCTTTGGCATGCTTGAGCCCACCACAGAAATTCCTTTTGAAGACATGGAATGAGTGGTATAATTGTTTCCAAACTGCGGCTGTGTTGAGACCATAAGTTTAAGTACCACTGAAGTTTCCTCATATGCAGCTTTGCACATGGGATCAGCAGGATGCGAGATGCCATGAATCCCAGAGCCTGCAGGATTTTCCTTGCTGTCAGCCTGGTGAAGGTTGCCATTTTTCTGAAGTATTGAGATAGTTGCCCTTGCTTCTCTGGCGTGAGGTAGGCCATCTGGGTGTTTGTATTCAAGCTGGCACCCAGGAAAATTACTGTTCGAGAGGGCATTAGTTTTGATTTCTTTTTGTTGACTGTGTATCCCAGAAAGTTCAACAACTTTATTACAAATGCCAGGTGTTTCAGAAGTATGTGCTTGCTGTCCGCTTGGATCAGGCAGTCGTCCAGATATGGGTATATTTGTATCCCTTGAAGTCTGCAGAAGGCAATTACTGATGCCAGGCATTTTGTGAACACTCTGGACGCAGTAGATAAGCCAAAGGGCAATGCAGAGAATTGATAATGGGTTGAACCTGCAAGAAATCTGAGGTATCTTCTGCAATCTTGTCTGATAGGGACATGCAAGTATGCCTCCTTGAGGTCCAATGTTACCAGCCAAGACTCCTTGCCCAGCATGGGAAGAAGCTGCTGTAATGTGAGCATCTTGAATTTTGGTACAAATAAATATGTGTTTAGGATGGATAGGTCCAGAATAGGTCTCCAATCTTTGTCCTTCCTTGGTACCAGGAATAGTCTGGAATAAAAACCTTGACCCTGTTCTTTTGCAGGTACCTCTTGAATAGCTTTCATGTCCATGAGAGCTGAAATTTGTTTCTGTGCCTCTGCCCTTTGATTTTGTGGCAGGTTTGGCATGCCTCTCATTTTTGGAAGGGTGTGAAAGTGGAATCTGTAGCCTCTGTCTATAATGTCCAAAATCCATTTGTCTTGTCACAATATGCCAATTTTTTTAAAATAAAGCCAGTTTTCTGCCTAAAGGTGCTGTCATTAAAGCTTTGCTTGGCATGCAGAGGGAAAAGTCATTGTGTCTGCTTTCTGAATGACTGTGATCTATCTTCTCCACCTCTTGGTGTAGGTGCTTGCCACTGTGTGGCTCTATATAATCCTTGAGATTGCCCTCTACCCCTCGGGCGCCTGTATCTACCTCTTTGAGGTCTGTCCGTGGCCGGAAAGGACCAATTTTTTGAAGGCCAGTTTCTGCTGAAACGTGGAGGTTGTACCTGTAGGAAATCTTTCACTGTTTGCATTGATCTTGCCTTTTCCTCCATTTTCTTTAGTACCTCCTCAGCTTTAACAGCTAACAATACATCTTTTTGAAGAGGTGCATCTAGTAATTTAGCTTTGACATGATCTGGTAAGGTTTGCTCTTTGAGCCAAGCATGTCTACGTATGACAGACCCTGTAACAGCAGCTCTACATGAGGCCTCTAAAGCATCAAAACCACATTGCAAGGTATGTTTACCCACTTGCTCTGCACTATGCAACAAATCCTGCAACTCCTTTACATCTGGTTGCTCAGGTTGTGTCATCTTGCTTTTCAACTGAGTTAACAAAAACTGTTGATACTTTTAACATATGGAACTGACAGTTTAATGCCCTCATGGTTAAAGTGGCCAAGGTGTATACCTTTTCCCCCCACCTTTCTAAAGCTCTGGAATCTCTCTCTGAAGGTAATGGGTTTTTGGCAGTAGAGGCCTTAATTTCTTTGGGACCCTGTGAAATAGTTTCAGGGTCAGCAGCATGGCTTTTGTATAGGAATTGGTGTGAATCAGGAACCTGGTAATACCAATCAGGTTTAACAGGAGCTGGAGGTAAAGAATCTGGGTTGAGGCTGGCTTCTGTATACACATCATCTAATATATCCAAGACAGGAGGGATAGCCAGAGGCCTGTGCTGAGGAAGCAAGAGAAAATCCCTGAGCCTTTTCTTGGAATCTGAGTAATTTGACCTTCCCAGTGAAAGTGTTCCCTCAAAGTATGTAAGTTTTCCCCAAAGGAATAGTCCTCGGGGGGGGGGGGGGGCGAGGGAATGGACTCCTCAGCATCAGAATCTTCAAAAGGGGGAATACGAGTATTCCTGTTCCTCAGAATGTTCTGAGGTAATAGAGGCTTGGTCTGAGGAAGGGTAGTCTTCCTCCAATCTTGGCCTTTTGTCCGAGGGGGGATGAGAACCCCTGATAAGAGTAATCAGATCCTCAGCCATTTTGAGAATCTGTTTTTTAGGCATGGGGCCTTGAGAGGGGCTCTGTGGAGCTTGTCTTTTAGTTTTCATGGCTGCTTTAGATTTAGTAAAAGCCTTAATGGAAAAAGAGGAAGGCCTGAAGACACCCTGAGAGGTGGCAGGCCTGTCTAAACTCAGAGTCTCCCCGCCAAGAGTGGCGTCGGTATCCGTAGTCGGAGTGGGGGCCGAGGAGCCTGCGACCTCGGGCACAGAAGACACCACTAAAGAAGCGTCATTGGTACTCAGGGGCTGCGTAGGCGCCTCGCTGAAAACCGGAGCACCTGTAGCCGGCTTTAGCGTGATGTCGGTAGAAGTTGCAGACCTCGTATGTCGGTCCTTATCTTTGCGTCTTTTACTCAAAACTGGAGTCGGAATATCTGACGACATAATGTAATTAAACTTTTTACCAAAATAGTGTTGGGCGAACTCCGCCCGACACTTAATAGTGCGTTTGTTGAATCTAGTAGAAAAACGACAGGCCGAGACATCGTGGTCTGGGCCTAAGCAAGGAATGGAAATCATTATGCGGTATTTGCTTCCCACATGAAATGCAATTATTAACTTTGTCTGACATCGGTCTGAGGCAAGAAAAGTTTCCCCAACAGGGTAATTAGCTTTCAAGACGACTTCGGCTGAAATATTTTTCGTAAATCTCAGGAGCTGGCCGACCGGCACTTGCGAACTGCTTCTGCTTCGGGCACCGCGCGGCAAGAAAGACTGAAGAAAATGGCATCGACTGGTTCTTTTATACCCCTGCCGCACTGACGTCAGGGAAGAAGTGATGACAACCGACGCCGGACCTAGACTTTGGAATTCGGCCGACCGAGGACCCGCCTGACGGCAGGATAACCCATCTGTTATGACTGCAGCTGTATGCACGATGAACATTCACATTGCAAAGTATGTTTTCCCACCTGTCAGCTGCATGCAATAAATCCTGCATTTCCTTGTTTTCAGCACATTCAAAATTTGTCAACATTTTCCGTTTTAACAGTGACATTAAGTACTGCGGATATTTAAGCATATGAAACTGACCATTTAAAGCCCTTACAGCCAAGGCAGCAGAAGTGTAAACTTTTTTCATCCATCTGTCCAATGCTCTAGAATCTCTATCAGAGGGAACAGGGTTTTTTTGCAGTGGAAGCCTTGACCCCTTTGGGACCCAGAGATACAGTTTCTGGGTCAGCAGCAGGGTTTTTATATAAAAATGTATGAGAGTCTGGAACCCTGTAGTACCTGTCTGGCTTAACGGGTGTGCAAGGGGTATAGAGTCTGGAGACAGGCCGGACTCTGAAAAAACAACATCTACAATGTCCAGATGAGGAGGAAAAGCAAGGGGCCTGTGCTGAGGAAGTAAAGGAAAATCTCTGAGCCTTTTCTTGGATTCTGAATAATCCTGGCTCTCCAAATGAAAGTGCTCCCTCATAGTATGCAGGGTTTCCCCAAAAGAGTAATCCTCAGGAGGAGAAGCTGAAGGAATAGATTCTTCAGCATCAGAATCCTCATAGGGAGGAAGAGAGTATTCCTGATCAGAGGAGGAATCGGAGGAAATGGAAACCTGATCTGAAGATTCATAGTCTGTCTCTTGCCTAGGCCTCTTATCAGGAGGGATATGGGTACCCCTGATCAAAGTAACAAGGTCTTCGGCCATTTTGAGCATCTGTTTTTTAGGCATGGAAGTCTGTCCTGGAGAATGCTGTACTTGTTTCTTTGTCTTTAGAGCTGCTTTAGTCTTTGAAGCTGAAGATGGCTTTACATATAACTGTGTAGGTCTGAAAACACCCTCAGAAGCCGATGCCTGCACAGTGGCTCTGGACCCATCTGAGGGAATAGTTTCCGAGGATCCAATACCTTGAGTTTCCAGAGGCCCAGTCGCCTCCACGTGGGAGTCTGAAGCGGCCTGTGGCTCTGAGGTAGCGGGTGTCAGGGGCTGCGAAAGCGCCTCACTGAGAACCGGCAAACCAACAACTAGCTTAGATGAAGCCTCATCGTCAGTTTTGGACTTCGGATGCCTGTCCTTGTCTTTATCCTTGCGTTTTTTATAGACTCCGGTCATCGGCTGTTCTGCCGGCATTGTATAATTGAATCTGCGGCCAAAGCAATGAAAGGCAAAATCGTACCGACGCTTAATAGTGCGTTGGCTAAATCTAGCACAAAACCGACAACAAGCAACATCGTGGTCAGGGCCTAGGCAAGGAATACAGTAAGAGTGAAAATCCTTATGAGGTATTTGCTTCCCACAAGAAATACAATAGTTAACTTTTTCTGACATCGGTCTGGAGCAAGAAAAGAGCTCCCCCCAACGGGGTACTTAGCTTTAATGAAGACTTTGGAACTGAAATTCGAATTCAAAAATCTCAGGAGTCGGCCAACCAGCACTTGCCAACTGCTTCTGGTTTGGGCACCGCTTGGCAAGGAAGACTGGTGCAATGGCATCGGCTGCGTGTTTTATACCCCTGATGACCCGATGTCACCGAAGAACCACCATGCACCACATGATCCACATCCATATCAGACAGGCTGATCGAGGACCGAGATGAATGGATGGATGGAGGCACTGACTGCAGAATGGGTGACTTAAGTACTTCTGACACTGGTTCCAAGACTGGTGACCGGCTCCAAAAAGACAAGACGCTCAGCTCCGAGGGCTGTGGAGTCGACATCAACTCTTTTAGATTTTTTTTTACTTCCGAAGAAGAAGCCTTAGAAGACTCTGAAGACTTACTAGATGTACCCGGTCACTCAAAGCTTCCTAAAACAACTGTTTAAGAAGTCCTCTATCTAGGAGTTTTCTTTTCCGCTCCTGAAGAACTCTGGATGAAAAACAGTGAGAAATGGAGCAGCTTTCCTGCAAGTGCAAGGCTCCAAGACAATGTACACAATTAATGTGACTGTCACAGCCATCTTCTGTCCACATTTTGGACACTTTTTTAAATCCTGACTTAAGATGCTTATCCTTATCCTAGTCAGCCATAATCAAGTAGACAGTATACAAACAACAACCTACTGTAATTTAAAGAGACTAGACACACCCAAACAATTAGCAAAGTTAAACTAGTAAAGCTAAATTATCAAAATAAGCCCTAAATAACTAATGGGTTAATTAACAATGTGCCGACTAAAGTACTCAAAAAACACACACACTCACTATTTAACTACAAGCTATATAATAATTTAAAGGCACATCAAAGGGAAAGGGAATATTAAAGGCTTATAGAAAAAAAATGAGGCCAAAAAGAGAAGGATTATCTCTACTAACACGCTATAAAGGCTATCACGATTAAAGACTATCAAATACTAAAACTATAAATATTTTTAGAAATAAATTTTCCTAGATAATATCAGAAAAGAATTATACTAGCCCGAGCTGTGCAAGGAACCTCTGATCTATTGCAGCGGCAAACTAGATCTGAGGTAACTCTAGGTGCATCATGGGATACGGACTTTGCCTCGAGCAGTCTGAAGACCTAGAGCTTTGTAAAAGGCCGACTGAGCAGAGGATCGGCTCCGAACCCATCTGTAAGAATGAACAGCGAGATAGAACAACTTTACATTAACGGATTACTTGATATAAAATTTCCTTTAGTTCAGGTGCCTGTGTTAATAAAGGCCAGTATTTCCTAATAACACGTACATTATTACTTATGTTCTGATCATAAATTAATACAAACCTGCACCGGGCATCTTTTCTATGTATTCTATTATTTTTCTTAGCTCTATTTGAAAAGATGGGTAGATGCAATGAGTTCCTCTCATTTATGATCTCACGTTTAAATATTCTGAACCTCATCTATATGGTAACCTCTACTACTAAAATTCAAGAAGCATGTCATCTCATTGTACTAATAAATTGGCCTCTTGTGTATTAAGTCTACTAATTCTAGACATCTGATTTTTTAACAATGTTGTGAAAAATAAAATTAGGGTGCATACTATCTGTGAAAGATATGTAACATTTTTACTTCTTTATATAGAGTGTTATTTGTAGCTGACCTTTAAAAATCCTTCTTTAGTGATAACCCGCAAAAATCTATACTTAAGATTTAAAAAGAATGTCCAGTATAGAAGGGTGTTGTAGTGTGGAGGTATTGAATAAAATCATTAAGCTCGCATGAACAGCCATCCCACAAAAGAAAAAGACAAACCTTTTATTTAAAAAAAAAAAAAAAAACACACATTGTTAAAGAAGCGGTTATTAGACTCAGATAAGACGGTTTACATTTCCCAAGAACTCAAAGTACAGTTGTCGACACTTACATAAATGTAGATGTTACAGTGTATTCACTGTTGCAGTCATTACATTTGGGTAATCAAGCTGGCTGGTTGCCCTCAATCGGCCTGAATCCAAAAGTCCTGGGTCCTGCGTCGGCTGCTGTCGCCCCTTCCCTGACGTCAATTCGTCAGGGGTATAAAAGATTAAACAGACGCCATTTTCTTTCGTTTTTCTTGCCCCAGATGCCAGGTGAAAGGGTAGCCAAAATTTAGACATATATGTAAATACATGCATCAATATAAACTTTACCTTCGTCTACAAGCAAATACACCACATAGGCTCCATCAGAAGAAAAGGGGGATGGCGGGTGGGTAACCTGGACTGCAACAGCTAATACACTCGAACATCTACATTTATGGTAAGTGTACACAACTGTACTACATTCTTAGTGTTGCACTGTTGCAGTCATTACATTTGGGTAGAGTCCCAAAGCTATGGATGGGAGGCTGGAGCTAACCAGCATTAGGAGCAGCTATGTGGCCCTGTAGAACTGCAGTGGCAAAGCCTGCCCTGGATTTAGAGTAGAGTGGCAGATGATAGTGCTTTGTAAAGGTGTGTACTGAACTCCAAGTAGCAGCCTCTAAAATGTCCTTGGTAGGTACTCCCCTGAGAAAGGCTGCTTAAGTGGCTGCAGCTCTGGCTGAATGTTGTCTAATGCCCTTAGGCACTGGCTTGCCATGGTGCAAGTAGCAGAAACGAATGCAGTGGCCTATCCACTTTGAAATAGTTTGTTTTGAGATAGCCTTTCCTTGTGATCCTGCAGCATATGCCACTAGTAATTGCTCTGTCTTTCTGAAAACTTGTTCTGTGGATTTAGATAAAAAGTTGGAAGATAAATATAGTTTGGTTAAGAGCCACACTGGACACCACCTTACGCATAAATGTTGGGTTTGTCCTCAGAGACCCCCTGTCTGGATAAAAAATTATAAAAGGTTCCACAGCCATGAGTACCTGTGGCTCTGAAACCAGTCTTGCAGAAGTTTTTGCTAGGAGCAGAGCTGTTTTCCAAGATAAAAACTTTATATCAGCAATAGCAGCTGACTCAAAAGGAGAAAGGGTGAGTTTTTCGAAGACATAGTTGAGGTCCCATGCAAGCATTGGTGTTCTCCTTGAAGGCCTTACATTTTTGGCTCCTCTGAGGTACTGTTTTAATAAGGGAGGAGAAAAAATTGGTGGCTCTGTATTGTAATGAGCCGAAATTGCAGAGGCATCAATTTAATAGATGAAAAAGATAGGCCTTTGCCCAGCATCTCAGTTAAGTATTGCAAAATCTGAGGAATATTTGGTACAGCTGTATCAGTTCCTTGTGCCTGGTTCCAAGCACAGAATCTCTTCCATTTTCCAGCAGAACATTTTCTAGTACTAGGCCTTCTGGCCTCCAAAATGATAGCCATCACAGCTTTACTGAGAGGTGTGTTTTGCATGACTACATTATCCGTCATGCTGCCAGGTTTACAGTCCTGAGTTGGCTGTGCAGGATCTGATTGTTTTGCTGGGACAGTAGATGAGGTATCTGAGGTAAGGTCCAAGCTGGGCATTGAGACATGTTCTTTAGGATTGGAAACCAGTACTGGCGGGGCCAGTCTGGGGAAATCAGTATAATTTTTGGCTTCTCCTGTCTGACCTTCAGGAATACCTTGGGGAGGAGAGGCATTGGGAGAAAGGCATATACTGATAGGCCGTCCACTTTCCATACTTGTCTGTGATAAGTCCTTGTGCAGAATCTTTGTAGTTGGTAGTTGTGAGGGGAGGCAAATACATCTATGTCCGGGCATCCCCATTTCCTTGTTATCATGCTGAAGACTTGTGGATCCAGCTGCCACTCGTGGGGATCCATGAGGTTTCTGTTTAGTTCGTCTGCCAGAGTATTTTTCCTTCCTGGCAGGAATTGTGCCTGCAGATGAACTTGGTATGTTAATGCTGTGTCCCACAAAGTCATGGCTAGTCTGCAAAGGGGGTAAGAATGTGTGCCTCCCTGCTTGTTTATATACCACATGACCGTGGTGTTGTCTATCTTTATCAGTAGTTGTCCCGGATGAAGTAGGTCCTTGAAGGCTGTCAGGGCATTCTGAGCAGCTAGCATCCCTTTTTGATTGATATGTAGATGCATTTGGGCTGAGGACCATGTGCCCTGAATGCATCTTCCTGCCATGTGGGCCCCCCAGGCATACTCTGATGCTTCTGTTGTTAGTGTCTGCCTGGCTGGGGGTAATGTGAATGGCTGTCCCTTGTTTTGGTGACAAGCCTTTGCCCACCATCGAAACACCTGTTGTGGGCAGGGAATGAGAGCAATCATTGTTTCCAGGCTGTGGCAATGTTGAGTCCAAACACTTTTTAGGTACCATTTAAGTTTCCTCATATGCAGTCTTGCATATGGAATTAGTAGGATGCAGGATGCCATGAAGCACAAAGCCTGCAGAATTTTTCTTGCAGATAACTGGGCCTTTGCTGCCAACAGTTTGAAACAGGTAGTCAGTTGCCTTTGTCTGGCGTGAGATAAGCCATCTGGGCAGTTGTATTTAAGCTTGCACCCAGGAATATTATCTCTTGAGAGGGTACTAGTTCTGACTTCTTTTCATTGACTGTGTACCCTAGGCATGTTAGAAGTCATTTCACAAACGCCAGATGCTGTAGAAGAATGTCCTTGTTCTCTGCTTGAATTAGACAGTCATCCAAGTAAGGCTATATTTGTATTCCTCTGTCTGCAAAATGCAATTACTGGTGCCAGGCATTTTGTAAAGACCCTGGGCGCAGTAGATAAGGGAAAGGGCAGTTCAGAGAATGGGTAATGCATTGAGCCAGCCTTGAATCTGAGGTATCTTCTGCATAATTGTCTGACTGGGACATGGAGGTATGCCTCTTTTAGGTCTAGTCACCAGTCAAGCGTTCTTGCCCAGCATGGGCAGAAGCTGCTGCAAAGTCATAATCTTGAATTTTGGCTTATCCAGGAATGTGTTCACAATCGATATGTCCAGTATTGGTCTCCAGGCCTTGTCCTTTCTGGGTACCAAGAACAGTCTTGAGTAAAATCCTTGTCCCTGCTCTTGCTCTGGTACTTGTTGAATGGCCCCCATGTCCATGAGGGATGAGACTTGTTTTTGTGCCTCTGCCCATTGATTTTTGGCAGATCTGGCCAGCCATTTGCCATTGGCAGGGTATGGAAATGGAACTTGTACCCTTGTGACACGATATTTAGAACCCACTTGTCCTGGGTTATTAATGTGCCAATTTTGGGAAAAAAGTGCTAATTTTCCACCTAAGGGTGCTGCCAGGAGATAAGTGCTTGGTGCAGGCAGGGGGACGTCATTGGGACCGTTTCCTGTATGGTTGTGGTTTGTCTTATCCAACTTTGGAGGTAGAGGCACCCCACTGCTTTGACCTGTAGGAACCTTGCACCTGGAATCTGCCTCTAGGGCGTCTGGATCTGCCCCTTTGAGGTCTGTCTGACACAGGAAAGGACCAATTCTTTGTAGGCCAGTGTCTACTAAACCTAGGTGGCTGTACTAGTAAAAAATATTCGACAGTTTGCATAGATTTAGCTTTGTCTTCCATTTTCTTTAACACCTCCTCTGCCTTAACACCAAACAAAGTATCATGCTGTAAAGGTGCATCTAGTAATTTAACTTTGACAGAATCAGGCAGATTTTGTTCCTTTAACCAAGCATGCCTCCTAATTACAGAACCCGTAACTGTGGCCCTGCAGGAGGCCTCCAAAGAATCAAAACCACATTGCAAAGTATGCTTTCCAACTTGTTCAGCTGCATGCAATAAATGTTGCATTTCCTTGTTTTCTGCACATTCAGAGTTTAATAACATTTTCTGTTTAAGCAATGCCATGACATGTTGCGGATATTTGAGCATATGAAACTGACAGTTTAAGGCCCTTATAGCCAAGGTAGCAGATGTGCAAACATTTTTACCCCATGTATCCAGTGCCCTAGAATCTCTGTCAGAGGGGATAGGGTTTTTTGCAGCGGAAGCCTTAACTCTTTTAGGACCCTGGGAAATGGTTTCTGGGACTGCAGTAGGGTTTTTAAAAAAGAATTTATGAGAGTCAGGAACCCTGTAATATCTGTCAGGCTTAACAGGAGCTGGAGGTAAGGAGTTAGGGGTAAGACTAGACTCCGAAAACACATCGACAATATCTAACACAGGTGTAATGGCTAGTGGCCTGTGTTGAGGTAGCAAAAGGAAATCTATGAGCCTCTTTTTAGATTCTGAAAAATCTTGGCTCTCCCAGTGGAAATGTTCCCTCATGGTATGCAAGGTTTCCCCAACAGAATAGTCCTCTGGAAGAGAGGCTGAATGCATAGATTCTTCAGCATCAGAATCCTCATAGGGGGGAAGAGAATATTCCTGATCGGGGAGGAATCAGAGGAAATGGAAACCTGATCTGAAGATTCATATTCTGTCTCTTGCCTAGGCCCCTTATCAGAAGGGGATGGGAACCCTTGATCAAAGTAATAAGGTCTTCGGCCATTTTGAGCATCTGTTTTTTGGGCATAGAGGCCTGTCCACGGCGCTCTTGAGTTTGTTTCTTTGCCTTAGAAGGTGCTTTAGTCTTTGCCTTTGAAGCTGAGGATGGTTTAATGTAAAGATGTTTAGTTCGGAATACACCCTCAGAAGCCAGTGCCTGCTCAGCGGCTCCGGACCCATCTGAAGGAAAAGTATCCGAGGCTCCAATACCTTGAGTTTCCAGTGGCATGGCCGACTCCACGTGGGAGTCGGTAGCGGCCTGCAACTCTAAAGTAGCTGGCGTCAGGGGCTGCAAATGCGCCTCACTGAGAACCGGTGACTGGCTTAAGAGAAGCTTCGTCGGTTTTGGGCCTCGGTTGTCTCTCTCTCTCTCCTTTTCTTTGCGTTTTTTTTGTGAACTCCAGTAGTCAGATGGCTATCCAATGACATTTCTGGATAATTAAACTGGCATCCAAAATAGTTTAAAGCAAAATCATACAGACGCTTAATAGTGCGTTGGTTAAATCTAGCACAAAACCAACAACCATAAATGTTGTGATCAGGGCCTAGGCAAGAAATACAGTAAGAATGAAAGTCCTTATGAGGCATTTGCTTTCCACAAGAAATACAATAATTTACTTTTTCTGACATCGGTCTGGAGCAAGAAAAAAGTTTCCCCAACGGGGTACTTAGCTTTATTGAAGACTTCGGATCTGAAACTCTAACACGATAATCTCAGGAGTCGGCCGACCGGCACTTGAGAACTGCTTCTGCTTCGGGCACCGCGCGGCAAGAAAGACCAAAGAAAATGGCGTTGGCCACATCTTTTATACCCCTGACATCAGGGAAGGGGCAACAGCAGCCGACACAGGACCAGGACTTTGGAATTCAGGCCGACTGAGGGCAACCTGCTAACAGGATTACCCAAATGGAATGACTGCAACAGTGAAACATGAACATCCAGGTTTGCATATGAATATGCCACAGGAGTCCCCATGGCAACTCATGTGGCCTGTTTGTAATAATTTTCTTGAAATAAACATTAATTCTCCAGAACAACCCTCAATAAATCACATAATACGTGTGCATATAACTTGCCTGTTTAAGAATTTACTGTTTGAACATTTGAATACTAATATCATAGGTAGGTACTAGGCTATTGGCCCTAGGGCCTATATAAGCCTAGCCAAATGGTGCCCTGGCTTAAGCCACCCAAGAAAATTATTTTCCTGTGTCCCTGTCAAGCAGAGCCACAGAAGTGATCCCGAGGTGAATTTCCCATCTCCCATCCAATCATCAAGATTTTTCTTGAAGAGTGCTAATGAGGAGCTTTGTCTGATATAGATAGGTAGTTTGTTCCAGAGTATGGGAAGTCTCTGGGACAGAAATCTATCCCTCCAGCATGTTCTGTTTATTGTGGTAACAAGGTTTGGGTCCTTAGAGCGTGTAGCTCGGAGGGAATGGGATTTCTTTACATGGAGCATGTCCAACAGCTCTGGGTTTGACATAGCTTTGTATGTTAGGCAGAGATCTCCTCTGAGTAGGCGATATGCGACAAAGTAAAGCTGGAGTTTTTTGAGACTGTCTGCGTAGGGCATCTGTTGGAGGCCGCTTATCCTCTGTGAGGTATTTCTGTGGCCTTTCCAGTTGTAGATGTCTTGTGAGGTACATACCAAAAGGGGCGTTGTACTCTATAATGGGTCTAATGAGTGATGAGTAGAGGGGAACAATGACCTTTTTTCCTGGATGAAAACCTTTTGTGATGAGGTATGCCACGTAGAAGGATTTCCTGACTACTGTGGCGATGTGATCAAAGGAGAGACATCTCCCAAGGTCTTTTATCACACTTTCGGTGTCAAGCAGACTACCACCTATGTGGTAGTTCAAGGGTACAGAGTTTTTACTAAAAGCGATGACAATGTACTTTTTTGCATGGAGCTTGAGGCCATGGCTTTGACACCAGGCATCTGTCTCAGTGAGGCCCTTTTATAGGATGTCCACATCGTTAGGAGTTTTGATTACAGCTCCTAGTTTGCAGTCATCTGCAAACTTTGTTAGCCAAAGACCTTCTGTGTTAGCCTGTACTTCAGATAAGTAAATACCAAACAGTAGAGGACCTAGGACTGAACCCTGTGGCACTCCACTTCTCACTGGTCTGAAGTTGGATTTAGAGTCTGCTACTTTCACAGTGTGGGTTCTGTCAGTGAACCAGTTGGCAACCCATCTTGAGACATAGGGATTTATACAGAGTTTAGTGAATACATATTTAGGTATACATGTGAACAGAGTCCACCATCAAGTGTAACCATATAACAAGTTAACATACTACAATGCTCAATCCATTCATTTAATACTTCTGAAGTTCTGTAAGTCCACCCTCTTGCAAAACAATAGGACGAAAGGGTGGCTTTTTGGTTTTGATAGTCTTAATGGAAAATATTAATTATGCAACTGGATAATGGATTTTAATTGAATGGTCATGTGCTGGACTATTTATAGAGATTTGTATTTGCTTCTGTTTTACAAGCCTGATGAATCAAGTCTTAATTGTGAAAGTTTGTTTTGGAGTTTTACTTGTAAATAAAACACAGTTGTACATTCTTCTCATCATGGTTCTGGAATGCCTAGTTTATTTAACTTAATTGATTTTTAGTGACAGTTCCGGATTCAATATTCCAGGACCCTTGTTCAATTCTCTATTTTTTTGTGGTCAAAGATGAGAGAATATGTTTCATCATCCACTACTAATGTCCCTAGGAGACCAATTCAACAATTTCAAGATTAGAAGTTAAGGAGAACACGCTGCTTAAAGATTTATTGGTTACTGCAGAAACAAAAATTAAATCAGACAGACATAGAAACTTCTACTAAGCAGTTTAAGGTAAAACTTTCATTTGAAAAAAAATGCATATCTTTAAGAAAATGCAATGGCAGTGACCGATGTTTAATACATATCTTGAAGCAAATATTGTTCCTAGAGG